>NW_005054576.1:159972-177343 GCF_000277835.1 Geospiza fortis
ATAAGGGGGTGATAGTGGGGCGGTGAGGGGATGGTGCGGGATTTGGGGATTTGGGTGGGGAGGGGCTGAGGGGTCGGCCCTGAGGTGTGGGGGAAGGCGGGGGTCGGCCCTGAGTGGGGAGGGTGAGGAGGGGGGTGATTACCCGGGTTTGAGGTGTTGGATGGGATCAAATCTTAGCAGGATGCTGGGGGAGGAGGAGGAGGAGAAAATGTTTCTCAGCCTTCCTAGCCCTAAACATGAGTCTGGCGTGGAGCTGTGCCCCTGCACATGTGGCTTCTGCTGGACTCTGCGAGGAATGTGAATAAATACCAGTGGTTTGTGATAAAGACGTTTTCCATCTGCAGTGTGATAATGCAGGGAGATGCTAACAAAAAAAAAAATCAGCCTGGAACAGCTTTGCCAAGGGTGCACCTTGCTTCTGACAGGGGTTTTGGTTCTGATATTACAGTCTCCTGTCAGAAAGTACATGACCCATGATATTGGTCTCCTCTCTTGAACTGTTTCACTTTCCTGGAGACCTTGGATTCAAGAGCTGCTTTGCTTTCCAGGAAGAATTTCAGTTGCACATAATGTGCCGCAGTTCTTGGTCTGGAGGTGAAAACCCAAGCAGTTTTCAACATACCTGAGCATAATATTTGATTTATTTAATCTGAAGTGACACCATTATTCAATTTAAGATTGTCTCTTGATTTTGAGACTGAGCAGTGTGTTATAACAAAGCTTCATAGAAGCAGATGTGCTGTTTTAACACTTTTAGGAAATCACTCTCCATGGAAGTGTGTACAATTAATTCCAGAGGCAGGTGGTCAAGGAGTTTGATCCTGCTTAATCTTACCTGTGTGATAAGGATCTGTGCAGGGATGAATATTTCCAGTGGGACAAACACTGCAAAGTCAAGCACTTCTGGGTGTGATTGTAGAGGCTGATCGAATTCAGTGGGGAAAAGCAAACTGGAAAATCTTTATTTAAAGACCCCAGTGGAAATGCAGAGCTCTTTTAATGTTTAGAGTTAGGGACAGAGGGAAGGGAAATACAAACTAACTGTCTGGAGTCTGTATTGCAGCATTTTTAGACTGTTTTTAAATTCAGGTACTGAGAATTATAAGATGAGATTCTTCATCTTATATTTCTCTGGAGATGTGTCTAAATTTGGGGTTGTAAGTAGAGGAGTCAGGTGCTTTTTATTCTCTTTTCTCATAGATTTGGGTTGAATTTGGAAGAACAGGGTAGAGGTGAGGGACTAGTGGAATGTTCCCTGTCCATGGCAGAGGGGTTGGGATAAGATGAGCTTCAAGGTCCCTTCCAACCCAAACCATTCTGGAATTGTCTCCAGGTCTGATTCAGAATCCAGTGAAAACCTCAGGCTCCCACAAACTCAAATGTGCTTTGACTCAGGCAGGCCTCAGTGCTCATTTCCCCCCAGCTTTTAAGCTGGCATGTGATACTAATACTGGAGGAATGCACTGCAGGATTTGTTGGCTTCACTTGGAATTCCAAGCTCTGCCTTTAACCTGCACAACTCTGAGTGTTTTGGAGCTGCAAGTTTGAGCCACCACCTCTCTGCCCTCCATGAGATGCTCATGGAATGGGATGTCTGTGGAGAACCTGCCTCTCCCAGACCCTGAGCATCTGGAATCAGCCCCTCAACTTGTGCCCCACTGCCAAACTTTCATCCAATTTGCAAATCCTGCCAGGAGAGCTGTGAGCTGAGCACATTTATGCTTTTTGTGTGTTTTGTGTTATTTTTTTATGTGACTTTTGGAGTTAGGAGATGAGGCACCTTTGTGTGTTGGCTGCACCAGCCTTTAGCCATAAGGGAATCAAGCTGGAAGCAAGCAAATCTTGGAATAAAAAACTTGCATTTTAGTCCAGCCAGGAACATGAGTGAAAGGTCTGGATGGGTTTTAAACAGTAACAAGTATAAACTGTGTGGAAATGATCACATTTATAAAGTGCAGAGACACACATAGTGCAAACACTTCTATTCCTGGATTCCTAATCCAGAATTCTAACAGAGGTGCAGGCCCAGCAATGTCACCTGTGCAAACAGCTGTATAGAAAATACAAATTGCCATTTTTATTTTTCTGTCACTTTGTATGAATCTGGTAGAAAGAATCCATTGACTCCCAGGAATCCATTTACCTCAGCATGACAGCCACAGAGAGAGATGATTTTAGCTGCTTTTAAAGAAGGAAAAAAGGAAGATTTTCCAGTTAGGTCATAGATGTCAGGGTTGTGATACTACTCATGATTACAAAAAAAAAGGCAAGAAAATATTTTGCTGATAAAAGTGGTGATATTTCATTGCCTTTTTTAATTACCAATAGTTTAAAAGCCACAAAAAATAGAACTTATTTTTCCCTTCATTTCTTTCTATTTACTTCAATTTATAGCTTCATTTGTCAAAGTTCTGGTCTGGTGAGAACTTAATTTCACGTGAGAGTGTTACATTTGTGAATAAACCAAGTGAATTCCTCACTCCTTCGCCAGCTTGGCTTTACATATTTTTTTAAACTTTACTAAAAGAAAGACAAAATGTGATGTAACCCCTTAATAATTAAGGCTTTGTGAATTTAAAGCAAAACTCTCTGTGATATTTTAAATTTAATATTTGAGGCTTAGTCGGTTTTACTATTTAAATATAGTTTAAAGCAGGTTTTTGAGGAATGTATGTAAATAGACTTCTTGAGGGCTGTTAATCCAGACAGTTGCAGTCCTGTGTTAACATTATTGTGAGCAGACGTAGAAAATGAAATTATTCATCTCCCTTTTTTCCACTTGGTAGAGGGAAGTATAGAACACAAGCTTAAGGGATAAATTACTGAGAAAAATATCAAGTCTGTTTTTAGTGCAGTGCACGGCCAAACAAGTGGTATTTTTCATCTCCATTGACAAAAACTTGAATTTAAAAGCTCCAATTTGACCACCTGAGCGTGGCTGTGCTGCCAGATGCCCAGACTTGGGAGAGTGGAGATGCAAAAATCTCTCTTCGGAGCAGAGGAACCCTCCCGCAGAGGTGGCCACGCTCTGCTCAGACCTTTGTCTCTAATCCCACGTTTTAAACCCGACCTTTGTGTTCTGCTCTCCCTCAAAGCTCCCGCGCCTGGTTAAATGTTTGTCACTGCAGACAGGAGGTGGCTGCATCTCAATGATGCTCAAGTGCCCCCTACATCACCTGCTCACCGGCTCATTAAGCTTGCAAAGCCTTTGGGATTTGGATACACAAACCCTTCCATTCAGGTGGGGCTGCCCAGTCCCTCCTGCTTCCTGTTTGTGTTCAGCAAGACAAAAAGCAGGTGAGAACTTGTCCCAGAGCTGCTGCACCTGTGCAGGGGTTGTTGGGGCAGGTTTCTTACCAAAATAAAAAACTTGTGTTCCTGCAGGGCTTCTCTGCCTCCCTGTCCACCTCGAGTCATTTTCAAATTTTCTAGTTTTGCCAGGAGGACTGAGTTTGGAAGAAGCAGATTTCCTGGGTTTTTGAGGAAAATAGATGATTGCAAGAAAATATATATTCTGCATGTGTCCTATATCAGAGAGAAAAGCTTTGCCATCCACTCAACCCTTGGGATCAGAAAAACTGCCTGAAGAAAACCTGCCCCTTAATACCCTGACATGGGGAAATCTCAGTGAACACACACAGCTGAGGGACACAGATTAATGGGAAATCATGGTTTATTTTGGTGTGCAAGGAACTGTGTTTAAAAACAAGGGGGGAAAGGCAGTTTGTGAGCTCCATTCACAGAATCACTGAGGTTGGAAAAGACCTCCATGATCGAGTCCAACCTGTGACTGACCCCACCTTGTCACTCGGTGCCACATCCAGTCATTCCTTGGACACCTCCAGGGATGGGGACTCCAAACCTCCCTGGGCAGCCCCTCCCACTGCCTGTCCACCCTTTCCATGGAGAAATTCTTCCTGGTGTCCAACCTGAACCTCCCCTGGCACAATTGGAGGCTGTTTCCTCTCACCCTCTCCCTGTTCCCTGGGAGCAGAGCCTGACCCTCCCAGCTGTCCCCTCCTGTCATGGAGTTGTGCTGAGCCACAGGGTCCCCCCCGAGCCTTCTTTTCTCCAGGCTGAGCCCCTTTCCCAGCTCCCCCAGCCCCTCCTGGTGCTCCAGCCCCTTCCCCAGCCCCATTCCCTGCCCTGGACACCCTCCAGCCTCTCAGTGTCCTTGCAGTGAGGGGCCCAGAGCTGGACACAGGATTCAAGGTGTGGCTTCACCAGTGCCCAGCACACAGGGAAGGGTCATGTTCTGAAAGGTCCTGAGTAACTCCTCCTCATTCTTCTTCCAGTACTGCCTGTCAGGACATCCAACCTTGCCATGCAACGTGCTCAAGTTCAAATCCACCACCATCATGCTGGACTGTGGGCTGGATATGACGTCTACCCTCAATTTCCTCCCCCTGCCTCTGGTCCAGAGGTGAGTTCTGTGGCCTGTCAGCACTTAGTCTGCATCTTCTTGGGTTGCAGTTGGAGTGCTGTGCCTGAAATGGTGTATTGAAAGGAGGGAGGGGATGGGTACAAATGAACAGCATCATCTGATATCATAAATAGACTTTGTTCACTTAAAAATTCTCTTTATCAAAATAACGTCCTTTGGCTCAGTAGACGGAAGACATTTTATGGATTTATTGATTGGTTTTTCTAGATAATTTATTCTAAGCTTCAGTAAAGTATTGCTGCAACTGCTCAGCACAAGTGAGGTCACATATCTGTCATCTTTCTGGCTTCTTCATGCAAGATGAGATAAATGGGTAACTGAGATGGAGTGCGGGGAGCCCAGCAAGTCCTGTTTAACCACCATCTTCTCAGGCTGTTCTTCAGAGCACGGACTAATGCAAAGAAAATTGCACTTAGCAGCCCTGGTTAGTTGCCTGCATGGCATAATTGTTCCCTTTTAAAAGTTAAATAAATAAAAGGGCTGTGCAGCTGGGCATGGGATTGGAACAGCAGAGGAACAAAAATAGAGTCTAGAACAGAATCCTGAGATCTCCTTTCTGTGCCCTGCTACAAAGTTGTATTTCCCCAGGTTTTTAGACAAATTTGGGTAGTAAGTTAGGTTGGCATGTTTTGTGTAAATGGAATTAATGACAAAAATTAGCAGTTGGAAAGGTGGGAATGAGTCACTCTCAGTGATGGGGAGGAGTAGGAGTTTTCTCAAAAGCTGTTTAGTAACTTTGATCCACAAGGAAATAAGTGAGGAACATTCTGGGCTTAGGGAAGGCTTGATTGAGAGAGGGGAAAATACAATTGGAAAAGGGAGTTTCCTAAGTGACCTAGTAAGGTTAAAGCAGTTTGTCCAGCACTTCCTATGATTTGTTATTTTTTAGAAAGTAGAGGAAAGGAATAGACAATGTGGGCATTGTTCTGCAAGAACCTGGAGTTCAGGATCTGCTGTAGAGAGGCAGGAGATGCCCTCAGAGGGATCAGTGTGAATCAGTCAATTTGTGTCCCATTCCATAGTGCAGCTGCTGACTACACCAATTGGTGCAGTAATAGATTTTGAACATTTTGGAAATCCAGGTACAAACAGAATGCCTTACATTTGCTTTCTCCCACCCCTCAAAAAAAAAAAGGAAGTTGAGAGAGGAAGAAGTAGCAAAATGAGGTGATTGAACAAAGGCTTAAGAGGTTCTTTAGAGCAGTAGGAATCAGCTTTCCCCTGGGATGTGGCAGCTTTGTCTGCTGATAGCAGACCCTGGGAATGAACAGCCAAATTGCAGGTCACAACCTGGAATTCCCCAAGCCCCTCCAGAATGTCGGCACTAAAATGACTCAAACTCAATAAGAGAGGATGTCAGATTTGACCCCTGATGGCCCAGTGGAATCGGAGCAAACATTTGGATTTAAATCCAATCAATCTTGTCGGTGAGGTGACTGAACACCCCTTAGAGCAAGGATTGGCCTGAGCACATGGACTTGGGCAAGTAATTGATCTCCTCTGCAAACCAGGTGTCCTGCAGAGAGTTGAGGAAATAAGTCAGAAATGTGAGGAGGAATGTGGCTGCCACTGCAAAGTCCTTATCTCTCTGTAGTACTCATAGTTGTACCATTTGAGATTAGGAGTCCATTACCATGATGTCCAAACACCTCTGAAATTCAAATGTGTGTTATCAACATAACGTGGGGTGACAGAGAGCTGACATTGTCATCAGATGCCAGGTAAGGTGACAGGAAGGATTGACTGCCTGAGGGATTTGAACACAGATCTGGTGTTCTGTCCAGCTGCATCCTCTCAGAACCAGATGTGCTGATTGGAGATGGACATGAGTGAGACTTTAACCTGAGAGCAGCCATGCTTCTCTCTGCTGTCTTTAGCCAGAGATTCCAGCAGGATCCATGAACTCCTTGGATTCTGCAAATCTCAATATGTGATCTGCCCAAATGTGTGATATTACAGGGAATCTTTGCTACACAGCTCAATCCCGGGTCATACCTGGCATGGGAGCCTCCTTGAGCAAATATTTTGAGAGCCTGCGCTCTAATCTATAAGAGAGGAAAGTGCTGCAGTGTTTCTGGCATTAAAGGGACTGGGCATTTTTTAGAGTTTTTTGCTCTTCAAAGAAATGCCAGTGCAAAGGTATTTAGATATCCCCTTGCCCTGGAAATGGCATTCCCTGTTCTCACCAGCCCATGGAGCATGTGCAGAGCACCTGCAGCTGCCCAGCTCTTTATGCTCCTGTACTTTAAAGGAGGTTTGTCAACTGGAGTTTTCTCCCCTGCACCAAAGTCAAATGCAAAACGGTAAAATGAACATGTGGGAAGCTCTTAACCTTTCCTGTCTAGCCATGACACACTTGCTCACATTATTTATGGGACAGTTCCAGCTATTTTGGATTAATCAATCACTCTATTACAATGTCAAAACGATGTCAGGAGGAGCTGTGTTGCCTCTTGGCTTCAAGGTAAAGAGTCCTTTCTGTCCTGTGTTGCTTGTTCTGCTTTCAGCCACACACAAGACACGCCTGCTCATTTTGCCTCCCCTGGCTCTTCACTCCTCAGTGGATGCCAGTTTAGTACAAGTTTAGTGCTCTTTCATCATGGATAAAGCAAAACTTTTGCTAGGTTAAATTGTGGGGAGTAGGACAAGTAAAGCCTATTCTGCTCTGCCTCGTGCTGCTGAAACCACAGATGGACCCAGGGATTTGCAAGGCACAAGGCACTGACCTGACCTTGTGCTGGTGTTGAGACATTGGACTGCAGCCCTCCAGGTGGCCCTTCCAGCCGAGCTTCCTGTCCTATCCCCCTGTATCTGACAGAGTTGTTGCATATCAGAGTGCTTTGTTCTTGCTTTGTCCATAACTCTTTTAGACTCACTGCACCAATTCTACTGAGCCCCCTCAGTCTCCAAATTACTGCTCCTACGTTGTGCTTTTGAACAATCCACTGGGCAGCACATTTAGTCACTTCATCTCTTCTGTCATCAGACTTCTTCAGCCTCGCTCTTTATCCTCAGAAGGGAATTGCCCTCCTGGCACAGCTCCTCCGTGACAGATCCTTCTGCTCTCACCTCTTACCTTCTGTCTTCACTACTTGACTCATGGATTTCCCCTTTTTCCTTCCTTGTGACTTACTGGGGTGTCAGAATTTGTTCTTTTATACTGCTGTTAGTCTGAACACAGCATTCCTCTGAGCCCTTGAATCACTTCCTATTTTCAAAATGTTGAATTTGAAAATGCTTTTAGGATATAACATGCCTGTCTGCAGAGCTTAGTGCACAGCACTTGCAAAGTACATTGCAACCAGGTTCTGTGTCCAAATCTGAAGTTGTTGCAGGGTTTGGTTTCAGGTGGGTTCAATTCCCTTGTTTACTCAATTTTTTTTTTTTAATTTGTGTAAAAAACTTCAGTCCGGGCAAAGAGTGTATTTAGAGCTAAGTTGTAGGCTCATACAAAAACCAGATGTGACTGTGAAATATAAATAAGTCTCTCAGTTACGGTAGCAAGAAATGCTGCAGCCATTACTGCTGTAAACTCAGAATTACAATGTCTACCTTTAAATTCCTTTATTAGCATTTGAAACTATTAAAAAAGGGTCTCTGCTGTTGCTTAGACCCTGCAGTTCAGAGCAAAGCCTCCTTGTCCCTGTATCCCGTACAGCTGTTGGTGTGGGTCTTCAGGGTGACACCCAGGCATGAAACCATGGTTTATGTGGGTATAAAATCTCAACCTGTGTCTATAAATGACTTGGTCCACAGCATCAGTCTTTCCCTGCCACTGCTGATGGGAATATTTGTCTGTTGTCCTCTGTCCCAGAACAGTTTTATGGTGCTTTTGTGTTGTTTCGAGCACAGAGTTTGTTGCTGCCCTAACTTCTGTTTATTCATCCACTTTCACCACAGGGAACTCAGCAGCACTGAGCCTTTTTAAAATCCTCACCATAAATGACTAAAAACTCCCTGTGTGCTTTGTCCTCTGATTTATTTTTACTTATAAATGTCATAATCATGATTTGTAAAAGTCATTTTGGTGAACACTTAACCACAGTGAAACTGTCTGTCTGTTTTATTGGGACTGTTACTTCCCTGAGACAGGAATGGTGTTCTCTGCCTGTATGACACCAAGCAGAAGGTCTGTGCTTAGCCACTGATAATAATTCAGTTCATATTGAAATAATTTTTCTTCTTTCTTTCTTTTCACAGCCCCAGGCTGTCCAAACTTCCTGGTTGGGTTTTAAAAGATGGAAGCATGTTTCTGGACAAGGTACTGGAGTGATGCTTGGAATTTTCTTGCCATGCAAAAAGCCACCTGACAGGTTGAGAGCTGGTGCTGCAGGAGCTGACTCATCCCAAATGTTTCTCTGTGTACCTCTAGCAGCCAGGATGTCCTTGCAGAGCAGAGAACGTTTTGAAACAAAATGCTAATAGCAACTGTCAGGCTTCAGAGGTAGCCTAGATTATAAAAAAATCTGCTTAAAATGCACAAGTCGTCAGTGTGAATATTTTTGTATTTCATGAAGCTCCATAAATAATAGTGCTTCGTCTTCTTAGAGTGCCTTTTATTCCACTGTCTCACTTTTCTGCCACTGAGGCTTCAGAGCATGCCTATAAATGAGGTTGGTTTCATACCTTTTTCAGGCAGAACTATGAGAAAGGCAATGGTTTGCCTATGGGAGGTCTCTCAGAGAGGAAAAGCATGGCTTTGGCCTCTGAAATCAACATGTGTTCTGCTGCTGGACATAGCAGGGAGGATATTATCTCCAGCCTCCTGATTCTAAGACACAGAACTTCCTCAGCAACATGAGAGACACAGAATTGCTCTTTTTTCCCCCCCTCTTTTCATTGCATCAGTTTTGGAGGCAGAATTTATCTGAGGCTTCAACCAAAACTTGGCACTGCAGCGGCCAGCTTGATCTGCCATAAGGGAACAATGAACACAAAAAATATGTCAGATGTTAGTAAAATAGGCAGATACATTTCAAATGTGGGCAGCAATAGGTACCAGTGGAGAAAATGCTTAATAGACTGTTCTCTGACTATGGGAACATTAAAGCAAACAGTGATAATAGTTGCTTTTGTAGGGGACTTTGAGGTGGACAAAATGGATTGATCTGATTTTTACAGACAAGAGAGCTGAAGATCATAGATTAAAGACCCGATTTTTCTTCTCATTGGAGACAAAAGAAACTGTGCAGGCAGCATTTCTGTTGGTAAAATAGTAACAGCTCTATTCAGAGCACTTGCTAACTGGCAGTTGCAGGGCTGCAGAGGCTCAGGGGCAGAAATGGAGTTGCTCAGTTTGAATTCCCTGGAATTTGTGTCTCCTGAACCCCAGCTTTGGTGTCAGAGCTCTGGGCTCCAAAGAATGGACAGACTGTCACTGTAGTTTTATTTGGAATATATTTAAATTTCTGGGATGCTGCTGCTGCAGTGTGTGCTCAGGAGAAACCTCCAAACTCACACAATGGCAATGGAAATTGTGTTAAAAATTCAAAGGCGGCTCTCTTAACTTCACCTTGACCACTATAAGTGCTTGGAATGGTAAATTCTTTGACCCATGCTGGAAAAAGCCAAGGGAAGGAGTCAAAGGGGGGTGTTTCATCATGTAAGGTGGACATTCCTGTTACAGCACTCAGTTTTAAAACTTCAGTCCTGGAGAGGCTTTGAAATGTGCTGTGATCTACTTTTAATCATTTTGAACTCCCTTGAGATGAGGTTAGGAGACTTCTGCCACTAGATGTAATTGCTCATTCGTTATTAGTTGGCAGGTGCACTGTAATTATTAAGAATTGGATTCAATCTTTAATTCTGTCAGTCTAAAGCCGGCTGGTACCACTTGCTTTGGGACAGGAGAGAAGGCAGGGTGGGTGGTAGGGAGCCTGTGAGTTGGGAATGTTTTTGTTCCACCCTGAAGAATGTGACTTCTCATGTGACAAAAATTTTTGATGTCAGCCTTAAAAAAGAGGAAGAAAATAGGGAATTAACAAAATGTGCCATGTGGAAATTAGACCCCCAAAAGTTGTATTATCAAATACTCTGAGACAAGGGTTCTAAATGGTATTTAGGTTCTAGTAAGACAGAAGAGGTTGGATGTTATTTGGAACCAGGGCTCTTTACCTACCAGAGTGCTCTCTCTTTCCTTCCCAAAGAGGATTTGATCCCTTCAGGTACCAAGCAGCCTCATCTGCCATGAAAGCAATTTCAGCAGATCTGCCTGCACCAAATCATGTCTAGAAGGGGGATAAATGTCCTCTAATAATGGGCTGGAAATTACCTGTGATAAAGAAAGCGTCTGGAAAATCCAAAATATGCTGCCTTGGATAACACTGTGTTGTATTTTTGTGTCTCCTCTGTTGGTGTGATTTTTTACAGGAGCTGAAGGAGTGCTCTGGCCATGTGTTTGTAGACTCTGTGCCTGAGTTCTGCTTGCCAGAGGTGAGTTTGTTCAAAGCCTTACTGAAAAATCTGACTCCATTCAATCACATGGGTGAAACCTGTTAAGTAGTTGTTGTTGTTGTTGTTATTGTTAGAAGTAGTAGTAGTAGTAGTAGTAGTACTACTACTACAAGGTTCCTGCTAATTTATTAATACTCAGCAAATAATACTGCTAAAACTCTGTGTTGTTAAGGTGCTTTCATGTTCTTTGGCACTGGAAAAAGGATGGAAACAACCTTTTTCAACCATGGTTTTTGGAGACATGGAAGGTCTCCTTGAGCAAATAATCTGACACAAGAATAACACTGAACAAATAATCTGACACAAGAATAAGACTTCCTTTTTGTGGGCTTTTCAAAGACAACCAGACTGAGCTGGGCTGACTGACAAGATCCATGTGCTGATCTAGATGAGGGCAGGCCATGAAGGTGAGGACAGCTGCTTGTCTCTAACCACAGATGCAGGACATGCCTGGGGAGCCATCTGTGGTTAAGCCAGGTTGGATTCTGCTGGCTGCTCTTCTGTCAGCAGCACTTTCAGGTTAAAAACTTTTACAGCCTCTTTGAGGGCCTTCATATCCACGAGCATGGCTGCAAGTGGCTGCTCAAGCTGGTTTTTACTGGAATTTCTGGATTTAGAAAAGGCAACCAAGACCATTGAAGATGTTTGGATTACCTGGAATCACCCAGTGGATATGGGGAGTGCTGTAGGAGAAATGAAGATATAAAAAGCTGAGCAGAGAGAGGTGGGGATAAATAATGGAGAGTAGAATGGGAACAGTATCCCTTTCCCTAGTGTGTTCAGAGAGCAGAGTTTTTTTTTTCCTTTCTACCTGACCTTGCAGACAGGAAGCCCAAAACACTCCTGGAAGGTTGCTGTCAGCCTGCTGAGGTTCTGGCAATATTGTTCCCATGTGTGGATTCCATGGTACTCACCTCTGGCATCAATCTTGTCATCTTGATTCTTCCCAACAAGTTGGCAGCTCTGGAACTGGTTTTGGCAAGTGGTTCCAACAGATCATAACCATTCCAACCTAGCTGGAATTGTTATAATCTAATCACACCAAAAAAGACCAGCCTAAAACCCTAATAATTCTGTGTTCTTGTGAATTCTGAGTTCTTGTGAATTCTGGGTTCTTCTTCTTTTGGTTACTGTCCTGTGAAACTGAGGGATGTGGGAAGCATCTGTGTGTGCAGAAAGGGCCATTATGGCCCAGATCTTGGGAAGAACAGGGTTTATGTGCTGGATTCTCTTTGGAATGATTACCTGCTGGAGTTTAGGGTGCTTCAGCCAGACTTTCTGGTTACTTTGGGCTGGAAAATACCCACATGTGTAGCTCTGAATATGACAGACAGGGAGTCACTGCTTCATCGCACTGCTGTTATGACTGCACAAAGCTGCTTCCCAGCAGCCCATCCTACAACCAGAACATGGCAACCAACTGCACATCACCATTGCAGGGACTTTAAAAACGGCCTCTCAGATGTTTCCCAAAATTCCCAGCAGATGCCACATCTCCTTCATGAACACTGGGAAGAGATCTGCTGTGACACCCAGTTCACACCTTGAGCTCACCTATCTGCAGGAGGTTCAGGAGTCATGGCCAGCTGCAAACAGAGTGGAAATGTTGCTGCTGTTTGGCAACACGGGATAAGAGGGAGCTTGTGTGGAAAAGGCTTTTACTTTATCTCCTTCCATGCCACTTCTTTTGAAGAAACTTGTCTGCAGAAGCAGTTAGCCAGAGAATCTCTGTATCACTTCCAGAACACCATTGCCAGAGCAAACCAAGATTTGGGTCTAATCCAGCAGCCACAAGGTGAGATGAGGCTGTCTCAGCAGCAGAGTACTCTCACACATGTCAGAGTGCAGGGTGAAGCCCTCTCTTTGCTTGGCAACTTTCTGCTCTCTCACTTCACACGCAAGAAACATTTTTAAGCCTCTTCAGCATAAAGGCACTTTAGTGAAATCTCTGCAAGCCCCAGGGAAGATTTCACTTTGTTTTGGTTTTGACACCCTTTTCATGCTATCAGTAAATGCTTCTAGGGTGCTGAGATGTGGCATGCTTGAGGTTGGAAAGTGCTGCTGTGCATCCTCCTGATGGCTCTCCTGGGCTGGGATTCAGCTCAGGACTGGAGCCCCTCTGCTCTGGAGCCAGGCTGAGACCTGGGGGTGTTCCCCTGGAGAAGAGAAGGCTCCAGGGAGACCTCAGAGCCCCCTCCAGGGCCTAAAGGGGCTCCAGGAGAGCTGGAGAGGGACTGGGGACAAGGGATGGAGGGACAGGACACAGGGAATGGCTTCCCACTGCCAGAGGGCAGGGATGGATGGGATATTGGGAAGGAATTCTTTGCTAGGAGGGTGAGGAGGCCCTGTCAGAGGTTGCCCAGAGGAGCTGTGGCTGCCCCTGGATCCCTGGAAGTGTCCAAGGCCAGGTTGGACAGGGCTTGGAGCAACCTGGGATCGTGGAAGATGTCCCTGGGTGGAACAGGTTGCTCTTTAAGGGCTTTCCCAACAAAACCAGTCCAGAATCTGATCCTGTACAGTCTGGACACAGCTGAAAGCTGTCCAAACCAAGGTGTGGACTATCCAAGCTTTGGCAGGAGCAGGCATCAGCAGATCCTTTGATACCTTGCAGGGAGTGTGTTCCTGCCTGGAAGCCCAGGAAGATAAAAGGTGCCCTGTCATGGAGCTGAGGGTGATGTTTCACCTCCTGTTCTCAGCTCAGAGATCATTGCTGATCATGGATTGAAACCATGAGTGCTTAGGAGGAGTTAAGCAGCTTGTCACCAGAGCACTGTGTCAGCCCTCTGCAAAGCAGAGTGACCTACTTTCTTGCCTTTTTTATTCAAATTGCTGGACCAAGCCTTGTAATCAGATAATATGTGCTTGATGAGTGTTGAATTCCATTAGCTGCTCTATAATAACTGAGTTAGAGGTCAGTAATCTTGTAAATTTCTGACTTGACACCATTTGTGTTATAGCATTACCAGTAAATATTTCTAATTAAAATTCTTTTAACAATGTGTGAAATCTTCTTTCACTCTCAGAACTCTTGTCTAAACTGTCACATCAAAACTAATTGGGCCCACCCATCCATTTTGTTGTATCCTGTGAATGAGCTTCATCTCCTGATGTAGAAAATGTGAATGAGAAAGATGCCAAATATTTACTTTGGGAAAATATGAGGATTATTTTTAAGCATATGGATAAATACAATCTCCATTCATCTCTTTCTTGGGGTACAGTATGATGTGCTGCATTAAAAAACAATGAAACACCCTAAATCACTGATGCAGAAATTTTGGTGTCTCTTCCTCCCTAAGGAGGTGCATACATCAATTCTTTGATAAAAGTAAAATAATCATGGATCTCATAACAGCAGCCATTTCATCACCTGAAAGACAGAAAAACCCAGGACATGGTTTCCTTTCCAGGTTGGAGAATGGAGTAATTTTAGGGGACTTTTAAAATAAATTTTGTTAATTTAAAGGCAACGTTAATCTTTGCCACAGCTGAGACATGCTTTTATAAACCAGTTACATTCTTGCAATAAAGATTAAAAAAATAGAAGTTTTCCTGCCATTTATTAAACTGCATGAAAGGGTTACAAGTTGCTTATCTCTCTGTTTTCAGACTGAACTGCTTGACCTCTCCACAGTGGATGTAATCTTGATCTCCAACTATCACTGCATGATGGCACTGCCCTACATCACAGAGTACACAGGATTCACTGGAACAGTTTATGCCACTGAGCCCACTGTTCAAATTGGCAGGTAAAAAGCCCCTTCAGATTGTCTGCTCCTCTTTCATCACTGCTGAGGAGGTGTAAAGGACAATGTGGGGAGAGGAGTGGTGTCTAATGTTCCAAAGAGGCTTTCAGGCAGGAGCTGAACACCAGCCAAGTCCTTAGTGCTGCAAATGTGTTAACTCCATGTTTCCCAACCTCTGGAACCATCAACATTTCCAGCAGGTGCTTTGTGCTGAGTCCAGGCCATAGATGTGGGACAGTGGAATTTGAGTGGGCTGAGACACCTCAGTAATTTGCCACATAGGCAACTTCAGACTTTCAAAAACCATGAATCACAGAGCTCTCCTGCTCTTCTCTGTTCCCCTTAACCAAAAGGAGACTTCCCAATCAGAAAACTACACTTGTTCCCCACAGAAACTGTGGCTGTCCCATCCCTGGAAGTGTTCACGACCAGGTTGGACAGGACTTAGAGCCACCAGGTCTAGTGGAAGGTGTCCCTGGCCATGGCAGGTGTTGGAACTAAATGATCCTCATGGTCCCTTCCAACCCAAGCCATTCTAGGATTTTATGATTCCGTATAATCACACTTTCCTCCACTCCACAGAAAGGAATTCAGGCTGACAATCTCAAATGACAGCTGAGCTACGTGAGCTCTGAACTCCAGAGAGAAGCACTAAGAAAAATGGCAGAAATAGGAGACTGAGATAGAAAAAGATATGACAGTGCAGTCAAAAACCACAACACTCATCAAACTTGCCAGTCTATTTTTACAAAATTGTCTTGTTGATTGGATGGGTCTACACCAAATGCTGCAGGTGAGGCCTAACTGGAACTGAGCTCTGTTCCTCTCTCCTGCAGGGCTGCTACATTCAGTAATTAGGAGCTAGATTAGGCCCTCCTATCTGGACTACTCTGTAAGCACTTTAGGGTAGGAATCTTTGTCCACTGAAGGTCCTGTGCAAACTTCCCATGCCAGAGTAATTCCCCCATTGTGTGAAAACAAACAGAAACTGAAGGCCCTTGTAGGTGAAAGGAATTGTGTAAATAGGAATAGAGTAGTAGACCTCTGGGTTTTACTGCTCCAGAGCTGGAGATAACAAGCAGAATCTTGTGGGAGAGTGCACTGGTGTGGTTCTCCCCGCCCCAAGTCATTCCAGATGCTGTCCTTGTGCTCCAAACTTCAAGGGAAAGCCTGCACACAATCACAAATGCTGTTTCGTTTTGGGCAGGGAAATCTGCAGTGACAATTTCTAAGGCTTGACACCTTTTCCTGTCTCAAATATGCGTTGGCAGATGAGGAGAGCTCACCCTGACAGCATGCTTGGTTTCCCTGATAGACAGGCAGCAGCTGAGGAGGTTTTGTTGTGTGTTTTGTCTCATTACTTATCACAAGCAGTCAGTAATGAAGAAATTATCTTGCACTTTCCAAATAGCCCATAACCCAGTGGGCCAGATCCTCCTCTGTTGCAAGCAGATGGAATTGGAAACACTCCTTGGATAAACAGGGGCAGTGCTGGTCATGGCCTCTGTGGGAAGAACCCCTCTGAGTATTACAATTTCTGTGGTATTTTGGAAAGATTTGGGCCAAAGTTCTCTCCTGTGTGAGAGGAGGCAGTGCTAATTTAGGTTTGATTTTTTCAGGCTCCTGATGGAAGAGCTGGTGAATTCCATTGAACGCGTGCCAAAGGCTCAGTCTGCCTCCATGTGGAAGAACAAGGAGGTGCAAAGGTAAGGAAAGGTGATTGTGCCAAAGCACCAAAGTTTGGGAGTCACTGTGAGGATGGCTCAGCTCCCACCACTTGAGATTTGCTACTGTGACTCCTTGGGTCGATTATTTCTTTAATCATTTCTGCACATTGTTGGTTTTTCAACCTCACAGATTTGTTTCTTGGAGAAAGAAAGACTTGGTAACAGCAAAGCTTCCCCTGATCTCCTCTCACACAGTTCAGCTCCATGATGGCAGATAAAACCATCAGATTTTGGTAGTAACATCATAAAAAGTTGTTGAAATAAGAAGGCTATTTAAATTTAATGACACTGCATTGGAATAATTTAAATTTAAATGGTATTTACATTTATGTTTGCTGACATACTAAGAAAGTAAAGACACAGCTGTTGGAGGTCATTGGTGTTACCTTTCTTCCCATCTTTACACCTAAACAGCAGAGTGGGCTTTTTGGCTTTCCAAAGCTTAAAGACAAATTAAAATCTGAATAAAAAAGCTTATTTTGAAGCACCATGTCCATTATTCCAGCTATACATCAAAACAAGATGCTCAGAGTTTTGAAAGCCTATGGAATCTAAAAATTATCCATACAGTTTACTAATTGTAGCTGATGCTTTCCTTGGGAATAAAAACAATTTCAGGTGCACAGCATGTTCCTTGGTGGAGACAGTTTTGGTTTTAGCACATTTTAAAGATAGGATTGGTTGATTAAAAAGTTATTTTTAAAAGCTGCTTTGTGCATTTTTAATTGATCTCCCTTTTTATACTCCTAAATCTTAAGATGGCTTGATTTAGAAGTTTCCTAAAAGTGAATTATTTCTTACATTAGAAGAGTAGCCCTGATATTTCCCAGTATCACAAAGCAAAAATTAAAAATCCAAATCACCATGGTTTTAGCTGTATATTGTGTTCCCCTGCTGAATTTAGGAGCAGTCTTTACACCATAACTCTCATTCTCCTGAAGAAGACAAGCAGATATCAAGTCAGATGTAAAGCAAAACCAAATACACTGAAATTCAGCAGG
>NW_005054576.1:177353-188819 GCF_000277835.1 Geospiza fortis
AATTTTGGGGTCCACTGGCCTGCCCAGGGCCACTGCTGATGCTCCCAGTGTGTGGAGAGAGAGGGCTGGAGCCATTATTCCTGTCACACCAGGCATGTTTTGTATGCATGGTTTAAAGGAGAATCGTATATCTTGCAGCTCATATAATGTCACTTTCCTGGTGGTCGTATTTTAGGAAAAGTGCTGCCTGGCACTTTGCATGCTGCTGATTATTCCAGAGGAGAACACAGAGAGGGAATTTTTGTTCTGATTCAGCTGCTGTAGAAGACTGGAGCCTTTTTTTCCTTGAAGTGATATTTAAAATACATGTTCCTTTCTCCTGTTGCTGGACATGTCCCCCAAAATTCATAGTTCCATCCTGTAGCTGTTGTAAAGGGGTAGCAGGGAGGTGGAAGCTATAAACATCAGTTTAATAACATAAATTTGTGTATAATTAACTCTGCTGTTAGGAACCAATGTTGTCTTTGAACTGGAACAAGAGGACAAATGCAAACTCCCTCTCCACCTCTGCCCCACCTGTGCCCTGAGTTTCCCCCTTCACCTCTGTGTGCATCTGTAAAACAGCTCCCATCCAGCACAGAGGGCACCCGGGGACTTTAATTAATGTTTGCAAAGTGTTTTGAGATGCCTGGTGACAAGTGTCACGCAGGCGTGAATGGAACTGATTATTAGAGCAAAACATCTACTGATCCCCAAATTAGCACCTGGCTAATGGCACATGCAGCCTTGGACTGACATCCGTTACTTAAGAAAATGTGATCTTGATGAATTGGGTTTTTTTTTTTTTCCTACTTGGCTGTTCATAGAGCAGAATACTTATTACTTCTGAGTCTAACTTTAATTTTTCAGGCTGATCAATCCCCATTACTGCTTTACAGTTCAGCTAGTTGTCCTCCAAACAGTTAGTAGAAAACACAAAGTATTATCATCTTCATTAGATAAAGCACTGGAGCATTTTAAATGCAAATACTGTATAAAATATAATAAGTTCATTATAGTGGTTTACATTTTTCCATTATCAGATCCAGTCTGAACTAATTGCTTAGCCTGTTTTATTGCCACTGGCTTTTATTTCAAGTGAGCAGTCTCGTGGAAGCTCTGGAGATGTCAGCCAGGATATCTTTCACACTGATTGGGATTCAGGGGCTAAAGAGGAAGTTTGCCTTGTGAAAAGCACTTTGTTGACTTCTTGTTTGATGGTTTCCCATATCTTTTAAAGTGTTTGAAACAGGCTGTTTCCTGTGGCTGAGCAGGGCATGAGAGAGGCTGTGGCCTGATGTAGTTTGGTGCTGCCATCCTCCTCTCCCTCCAAACAATTCTGGGGTTTTACATCATATATAAAATGCTACCTTTTGCATTGACCAGGAGGGGCTGTCTCCATGCAGATTCCAGGGAAACCACAAATCCCTGAGTTTTTGAAGGGTGAATTTTGTATCCTCAACCATGTGGATTCATGGTACCTTCGCATTTATGGCTGTCCCAGCAGCTGCCGTCACACATCTGCTTGTTGTGAGGTGATCTCTAACAGGATGTTGCCATGGTGGCAACAGATTTACTCCAGACCACAGAATATCCTCTGGTAACTCTGTAGGAATTTTAGGAGTGAGATGACAGACTGATGCATCTGAGGGACCAGTGCCTCGTTGTCACTCTGCTTCATGAAACCACAGGTGACTGGTGCCCCTGGTCTCTGCCAGGGATCAGAGTATTTTCAGTGTAGCCACAGTCAAGGCTAAGAGAAGCTTCCTTCACCAAGGACAATTCCCCACTTTCTCCATTACCTGGAGAAACATTTTCCTCTTCCCAGAAGAGAAGCTCCTGAAAGCATCCAACACTAAATGCTTCTTATGGTAGGTTAAAGGCTTTTACAGGCAATTTGCTTCAGTGCAGTGGTGGACAACTCTCCACATTGTGTCTCCTTTTGTTGCTTACGACTTCCCAAAAAAGACCTTGAAGGCTTTGTTTGTTTCCTGAAGCACAGGGTGCTTTCAGCCAGCGTGTGCTGGAATTGCAGTTATCGTTCTGGACCTGTGCTGTGGTCTTGGCAAGAGCTGTCCTTAATCCTTTCTTCAGTATCTTAAATTATGGAGGAGTTCACTGACCTAGTAGATATAACAATAAATTAAATTCCTTTAAACAAACTGATCAAAGAAACTTGACCAATTTCCATAAATCTTTGGAAATTGGTTTGAATTAGCCTTTGATTTAGCATTGGTTTAATATACAAAAAAAAATTCCTATTCTTCTTATGCATTTGGCAGCTGTGCTGCTTCCTGCCTCAGTTCATGTTGCTAAGGAAGATTTATTTCCCAGAAGTTAGCCATCCCTCTTCCAGCCGGTGACATTATAGTTCACTTCTTCCCTTGACAACGCCGGCCAGCTGACTTGCAGTGTCTGCGAGGAGCAGAATGGATGGATCTCACTTTGGTGTAAAACGTCTTAAATACTTCCTTGGAGGGGATTTCAAAGAGCTCTGCAGTGTCAGCTGGTGTGTCCCTGCCAGGGCACTCAGAAGGGAAGTGGGGTTGAAGGCAGAGAAGCTGAGCTGAGCTGAGCTGCAGGGACATGTGCTCTTGGAAGAGACCAGTGGCAGAAATCAGGGTAGGGCCATCCCTGCTCATGGTCTGGTAACTGTACTTTAATCACCAGATTGTTTCAGATTATTAGGGTATTATTCAGATGATTATGATATAAAAAATGATATTATAATGATATAAAAAATAGACACTGATCTGAGATCCTAGTGCTGGAAGTGCATTTCATGTTGACATCTCAGATCAGCCAACACTTTTCATCAGTGATGAAAATACCCCAAGAGTTGTGGTAACACCTTGATCACAGCTACTTCTTTGATGCAAGGGCTGGACAGAACAGCAACAAAGAGAGCTGGAGGAGAGCAGTCCTCAGGGTGAGGCAGATTGGGAAGTGTGGCTTTGCTCCTCACTTTGAAGCACCACGCACACTGAAAATAAAAATTTAAAAGGGTAAAATTAAAGATGTGGAGAATGTAAATGGTTGTAGAAGCTGGTCCAGCACCAGCTGTTGTTCTGGATCCCCACAGAACCTTCCACTGGTGTTCACAGGTTGCTGCCAGCCCCGCTGAAGGATGCAGTGGAGGTGTCCATGTGGAGGAAGTGCTACACCATGCCTGAGGTGAACGCAGCCCTCAGCAAGATCCAGCTGGTGGGCTACTCCCAGAAAATCGTGAGTACCTGGACAGCTGCCCTCAGGGCAGCACCAACAACTCCTCAAGGCAACACCAAGAGTTGTTCCCCAGCTTTTCCCCCTCTAAATCCTGTGTTGGATCTAGTTATCCTGGCATAGACAACAAGACAGGATTACACAGACTGCCCCTCAGTCTGCCTCCCAGGAAGGCTCTTGTTTGGTGAAATCAGGGAATATCCATTTGTTTCTTCTCTTCCTTGGGGAGGCCAATTTTAAGGCGGTGTGCCCTCAAATTTGGAGCTGATGGCTGGCCCACTGAGAGCTGGGAAGATGCAGGGAGTGAATGTATCCTCTCTGTCTCTAAGCCACATCCCCTTCCCAGCTCCCCAGTCTCACTTCTGGGAATCTTTAGAGTGCTTTAACCTCCACTTTGTTTCATACTGTAAATTAGGGACTGTAAACAAAACCTAATGGTTCAATGTGAACTTAAGAAACTCCTTTCCCAGGGCTTCCAGCTAACGGTTATTGACTTTAATGCTGTTGACTATAATCCAGTGTAGTTTCCAGAATGAACTGAACCCACAATTCCATAGTCTGCAGATCCCATATGGATTGTTGGCAGCATGTGTGCCATGATCCCTGCTCTTGTTTGGGCTGTGATACCTGGTTTTGCTGCTCAAAGGCCATAAAAAATAAAAATATGGGTTAAAGTAAGTTGTGACTCCTCATTATCCATGGATTGTTTCAGTTAATTTTTGACTGTCTTCACAGTGTGGATGCATCTCCCTTAATTTTAGGTGTATGTATCTGAGCCAATCATTCTTTTGTAGTTACTGGGGAAAAAAGACCTATATTTTTTCTCTTCCCAAAGTTAACTTTTCAAATAATCAAACTTTAGAGCCTTGGCTTACACACTCTGAGGAATGAAGGCACCCTGCCTTGTTTTTCAAGGCATCCAAATATGTATTGAAATACTAGAAAAATCATTGTATTGCATAAATCAGATGCTTTTTCTATTATTCAGTAACCAGAAGGCAGATCACATTAAGGAGGTTTATTTTCCTTTCTCCAAACAAGTATTCCACATTCCTGGGTACAGATGAAGGACTACAATTCCTAATGACACCTGCAAAGGAGGCAACTGTCAAGTTGCTTACACTGAAACTAAAATGTGGATTGAGGATGTTGTTGCTAAACTACCAGCAGGTAGCATTTGAAAAATAAAAGGTTAGATAGCTAATGAGTTTGAGGTTAAGTTTGTTTTCCACAGTAAAATTTGCAACCCAAGCAGAGTTTTTCTATCAGTATAGAAGTACTTGTCCTTCCTTCTCTCCTGCTGGCCAATACCAATTGAATTTGGCTAAAGGAGAATAGAGTCTTCAAAGATGCAAAGCTCCCATAAACTTCTTCAATACAGCAGAGGCAGGCAGAAGATCAAGATGAAGGATCAAGATTGATTCCTTCATTTTGAGGTATTTTGCAGTGTGAACTCAGATGCCATAAAATTCACATGGAAGAGAGACTTTATGGAGGCCCTGCCTCAGGAAAAGCTTTTCTCAGAGCATGTGTCCTGCTAGACATGGGTGGGTAAAACCAGCAGATGTAATTGTCAGCAGAACAGCTTCACAAAGGCTTTGAGCAGCAGAACTGCTTTTGAAATTCCTACCACTGATGACAAAATGACCTGTCCTGAATTCTTCTGGGGCTCTCTCAAGTTAATGTCTCTCACTGTGTGTTTCAGGAGCTGTTTGGTGCTGTGCAGGTCACCCCTCTGAGCTCGGGCTACGCTCTTGGGAGTTCCAATTGGATTATCCAGTCACACTATGAAAAGGTTTCTTATGTTTCAGGATCTTCTCTGCTTACAACACACCCTCAGGTACAGCCCCTGACTTTTCTTAGTCCTTAGGAGGAAGTTTTACTCCAAAAAAAGGGTTTATTCCAGCTGGGATCAGGTTTAGGGTAGAGACCACTCTAAAGCAACTGTGTTATCAGTGCCTGGACTTAATGGGCATTGATAAGACATACCCTGACAAATGACAGGTGTCAATAGTTATGAGGGAAAGATAACTAAAATTCTTTGTTATTGGTGATTTGATGTTCACTTAAAACTGTGGAATTGTCTTTCACTCTAAAGAGGAAATTTTCAATAGAGTTAAACCAAAGAGCATTAGTGACTTTTAAAAAAAATCCATATTTGACTGAAGAATCTTCACAGACAGTTCACAGACTGCTTTATATCACTTCTGAAACATCCTTCCTTAGGAGGAATGATAGCTCAGTGGCTGCCAACTTTTCCACCCTGCTCTGCTAAGGGCAAAGTCTTTATAGTGCTGTAGATGTAATTTCCAGTAAATTAATTCTCTCTAGATCCATAAATTCTTACTGCAAAGAAAGGCTTGAAGTTTGCAGTGCTGTGCGCTTCAGAAGTTGTCAAAATAGTTAAAAGCATTATTGCAGGAGGTATTTAAAAATAATTTAGAAGATGTGTCAGGTTTTTGATCACTAAGTGATTTCCCCCAAGGTGGGTGTCTGCTGGAGAGCTTTGCTTCTGAGCATCCCTCACTTAAAAGCTTGTTCTCAGCTGAGAAACTGCAGTAGATAAATGATCCTTAATAGTATGGCCATCCTTAGGTGCGCAAAATGTATCAGAGCCTCTAAATCCCTGTTTCTCATCAGCCTCATTCCATCCTGGGCTGTGCTCTCATCCCCTCCTGGAGAAGGAGCAGCAGTATTTGATAATGTGTGAATGCAATATTTCTGTGAGGAGAAACTTTGCCCTGTACGAAGTAATTTGGTAGCTGAGAATGTTTTCTCTTCACTGACATGAAAAGGGATTCAGTTTATCAGGTCAGACTTCATCGTTTTCCAAAGGTGAAACATTTCTCTGGAAACTGCTGGTAAAATTTCTGGTTTTGAGGAAATTAAGTCCCAGTGGCAGAGAATGGTGTGAGTGAGCTGCTCCCGGGCATATCTTTAAAAGGAATAGTTCAACAGATAGTTAAAATCCCATTCAGTTTGTACTTTCCTTGTTATTTACCACATCACAGATGTTACCCCATATCATCATTGTCTCGCATTTGCTTCCAGATGCTTTTTGAGGACAATGGATAGTTTTTGTCCTGGGGTTAATCCCTGGGAGCACCAGCACAGGCTGCTACAATCTGGTGTTTCTGTGTGTGGGTTTTGGGAGCTTCCAGCCAGCTCTTCATCATCTCTTTGATGTTTGACAGACAATATGTAATGATAACAGTATCTCAAGTGGCACACAGTCAGAATTGTGAGCAACAAATCATTTCTTCCTCAGGAGTGAAAAGTTGTTTGTCTGTCCATATGATCATGATGAGAAGTTCATTGTGAAATTCCCATTTTTTTTAGCAGAGTGTGAAAAAAGTCACTGCATTTTGTTTTAAAATAGGATATACTTTGAACATAGCCAGAGCTGCTTTCCCAGTGAATTGGGATTTAGGCCTGGCACTACTGACAGTTCCCTGTTCTTCTGGCATATGGTTTCCATTGAAATTTTGTCTCCCCCTCTCCTGAGGCTGGATTGACACCGTTGCCACTGAAGTGGAGAACAGGAGTTGACAGCACAGGTTCAGACATGTCACTAAAAGCCTTTTAAGACATATTCTTTACATTAACCCACAAAAATCAATGCAGGCCCTCTCAGTGCAATGGCATCTGAAATTATGTGGATCTAATATACCATAATCATTATGTACATTATCACAGGCAGATTCCATATTATTTTTTATTACATTATTGGCATTTCATTTTCATGGACACACTGGAGAGAGTCAAAGATTGTGATAAATCTCACGTGCCAGGTCTGATCCTACAAGGGGGTGCACAATTTAAACTCCTGTCAGAGTTGATATGAAATTCCCCTACATGTTTAACAGAGCAGGGTCCTTCTCAACTGCTTCAGAATGGCTCTGGAGAGCTGTGAGCAGGGGAATTGACCTTACAGTGGTCTTGGGGGTTCAGTAGAGGAAATCTATTCATCTGTCTCTTCTGGCAGAAATCTTTCCTGATTGGTGAGACTGCAGAGAGTTGTTTATTGAGAGTAAATAACCATAAAATACCACACAGCTGCCAGCAGTTGCCCACTTTTGCTTAATCAGTAGCTGTGGGAAGGGCATCCCAACCCAGAGTGAGGCACAAAGTTACCTTTTCACCATCTGCAGACAGAGAATTGGATTTTACTTTATCAAGATTGGATCATGCTACATTTTCAGTGTCAAGAATATGTATTTAGTGTCAAACTAACATCTAATTTCTGAATATCTACTCTCTGATTGCTAATGCAGAGAAATGGGTTTGCATTTTCATTCTGCTTTAATAAAATACCAGTATAAAACAAGTTCGTTTTCCACAGATGGAGTGTGAAATGTAAAATGTTTGGTGACTCTTCATCATGTCCTGCCTGGAGAAACTCTGCCATTCCTGATTTTATTTCCATGTGCTCTGTTCCAGCCCATGGACCAGGCTTCTCTTAAAAACAGCGACGTTCTCATCCTGACAGGGCTGACCCAGATCCCCACTGCCAACCCCGATGGAATGGTGGGAGAGTTCTGCAGCAACCTGGGTAGGTCGCTGAGAGAAATCTCCTGCCTGTTTTATCATCTTATTCATGGCTTTGGGTGGGAAATAATTCTGAGATTCCTGGAATTGACTAAGTTGTCCAGCTATAGCTCCTGGCATAAAACTACCTGTTTAGATTTTACGATGTGCTCTTGGTGTCATTAATACAGTAAGTGCTTGGAGAGACACAAGTTGTACCTAAAATGTTTTGGAATGGAACAGGTATAATGAGATTTAATCACTTGCTGCTCCTGGTTTGCTAAGTATGTCACTTGGCTGCCAACAGGCTAGTGGATATTGTTCCCAGCTGAAATATTACTATTTCCTTCCTGTGGATCAGCCAGAGTAAAATCTTTATATGCTTTTTTATGACTTTCAGTTTTGAAAACAAGCACATCTGCTTCCCTTCTTACACCTGACTTTTAAATATATCAAAAGCAAACAGCACAATCTCTGTTTAAAAAAAAAGTCAAGATATATTTATAGACCCCCAGATATATAAAACCTAATCAGACGCTTTCACAGCTGGAAAAGCTGATAATTGCAAAGCTGTGATATCAGTGTGAATGGCAGCATTTTCCAGCCTGTTTGGAATGTCACATCCAGTGCTGTTCTCTCCGTTTCTCCCCTTCCCCCTGCTCAGTTCCTCTGTGCTCTCATCCTTCTTTCATCAAATCACTTTTCCATGGCTGTCCTGCTCTGTGTTCCCTGTTCTTTTATCAGAGATCTTCCCTTTATTTTAAATTCACTACTTTTTACCAATAAAACTAAAAAGCTCATGATAGGAGGATCCTGACAGAGGTTACCAAAAGACATGAGAAAACTAAATCAGACTACATTCGTGGTCTGGTGGAATGGGACCCTGCCCATGGCAGGGGGTTGGAATTGGAGGATCCCTAAGGTCCCCTCCAACCCAACCCACTCAATGATCCCAAATATCTGTTAATAGAGTACATTTTGGCATTTTATAAGAATGATAATTATGAGTTTTACTAAAGATCCTCTCTGCCAGCATCCTGGTTCCAACAGGGACTGTGTGCAGATGCCTGAAGAAGAGCAGGAGAGCCGGGTGAGATTCTGGGATACTTTGCTGTCATGATTTTTAAGTATTTTTATTTCAGGAATTTCCTGTATTAGATGTGTTTGTGTCGTTAATGATGCCCAGTGGTTTTGTTCAACCTCCCCTTGAAGCTGTGTTAACACCTGTGACTTCCTTTCCTAAATGTGTGTTTTTTACATGTGTGTGTGTTTCACCTGCCTTTTCACTGTTTTTAAATCCTGGATTTTATTACCCTGTGAGCTGCCACAGATCAGCTCTGGTGACCTTGTTTTGGTAAATCCAGATGTGCTGCCCTTCTCTGGACCTTCATGGGGGTCACTGTCCCTCTGACAAACAGTGGCACAATCCCCTCGTATAACACTGAGTAAACAAGAGTGAGACTGTTAATTAAAATACATTTACAAATTAAAGTCTTAGAGCTGTAGTTGAGCCAAAGCAGGATCCAGAAGTTGGCTGTGTATAAATAAACATGTTACATGTGTCAGTGCAGGTGGCTGTTTGTCTGCACAACTTGTTCTGGTTTACAGAAACATTCTGAACTCTTTTCAGGGGTTTGCAGGTCCTCAGACCAGTTTCTGTCTTGAATGAGACAAACTCAGAGAAATGAAAAAATCATTAAAGACCAAAGGAAGATAGATGCTTAAAATAATGCCATTGTAAGAATCTGGAATTTGAGTGGTACTTGCCAAAAACCAGCAATCTGAAGAAATTAAATAATTCTATATTAATGCAGTTTAGGGCTGTCTTTTACATGACACCAACTATATTTATCTACCCAGTATCAGGAAAACAGAAAATCAGTTTTCTTTCAAATATGTAAAAACATCCAGAAGCAATGGGTTACTGGGCAAAGCAATTGAGCAGGCAGGCTGAGCACAGTAGTTTTCATGTGTGTTTTCTCACTTCCAAAATATTCAAGGGAGTGCACAAGCAACTCTGAATACTCAAGGTAAAAACTCTAAAGCAGACCAAAATTCACCAAAAGTGTGTATGAGGAGGTACCAGCAGGCTTGTGAAGGAGGGATGTGAGGCACAGAAATGGAAGTGTGAAAATTCCACCTCAGTCTCTGTTTTCATCCTAGAAAATTCCACCTCAGTCTCTGTTTTTATCCAGTTTACCCCAAGCCCCTTTTTCTCCTGCTCAGCTCTGCAGCACCAGCACTCTGAGCTCAAGGAGAGCAGTTTTATTTCCACATTGCCTTGGGCAGCAGCAGCAAAGCTGCCAGTCTGTCTGTGGGGACAGTTGGTGATATTTTGTGTGAGTGTGAGGCTGTGTGTGTTTATAGAGAGCAGAAAAGAGCACAGTTTGCTTTTTAGGTGCCAACTCGACCGACCTTGTGGCAGCAGCTGTTGGGAAAGCAAGGATCTCTTTGTGAGTTGTAAATTGAACAACTTGTTATGGAGCTGCTGAAGGAGACTAAATTTGAAATGCCAAGATTATTATACAGCTTTTATCAGGAGAGAGCATCCGTCAGTCACCAAGATAAATTGGGCTTTAAACAACTTTCAGATAGATATGTCCTCTTCCTGACAACTCTGAAAAGTTGTTTTAGTGCTGCAGAGAGCCACACTGGACCTGCTGCTTGTGTGGAAAGCAATATTCTTAGAAAGGTTTTCACCCCTGTTTTGCAGAAGCTGGGAGGTGATTCTTAACCCTTTGTGGATCCCTGGCCTGGTGGACACCTGGCTGGAATCATTCTCCACTCCCAGGATTGTGATTTTATATCCATTATTGCTCAAAACAGCTCTGCAGTTTTGCTGGGGACAGAAACTCAAGCTGACATCTCCTCCAAGACTTTACCCTCTGTTTTTTCTTTTGTGGCCCCATAAATCTTGAACTTGTGCTTCTTTTTAGCAGAAAATGTTGAGGTTTCCAGGGAACCAGTGGCTGTGGAGAAAGGAGAGCTGAGAATTCAGGCTGTATTTGGTTTGGCATGGCCAGGTTTTGGTACTGTGGGGCTACAGGGCTGGTTTCTGTGAGGGGTTTCCAGAAGTTTCCCCCATCCCACCTGGCTCCAGGATGGCCCCACTGCTGGCCCAGGCCAAGCCCATCAGAGGTGGCAGCACTTGTGGGATATCAGAGTGAAGAGGGAAAAGAAATTACTGTGTAGGAGCAGTTGCAGCCAGGGAAGAGGAGAGTGAGGATTAGTGAGGAACAGCCCTGCAGACCCCCAGGGCAGTGAGGAAGAAGAGGCAGGAGCTGCTCCAGGCACCAAAGATGAGATTCCCAGCCCAGGGAGAGGCAGCTGTGCCTCTGCAGCCATGGGGGCCCACAAGGGTGCAGAAATCCACCTGGAGACCCCAGACTGGAGCAGGGGGATGCTGAAGGAGCTGTGACCCCACACTGGATCAGGGCCCTGGCCAGGCCTATACCCTGTGGAGAGAGGTGAAATAAATTAAGCTAATTTCCTCAAGTCAAGTCCATTTTGTCCATGATGGTAATTAGTCACTGATCTCTCCCTGGTTTTAACTCTCCCCACAAGCTTTTTGTTACACTTTCTCCCCTGCCCAGCTGAGTGATAAAGCAGCTTTGGTGGGCACCCAGCCTCCAGCCAGGGTCAAAGCACCACAAAGGAATGGAACTCAGGTTTTTTGTGGCCTGACACATTCTTTAACCTCTGTTCTGCCTCCCAGCCCTGACCTGTGCACCATTCCTG
>NW_005054576.1:188847-213885 GCF_000277835.1 Geospiza fortis
AGTGGGTGTAGGTACTTCCCTCTGCAGAATTTTTGGGGGTGTGATATCTCTGTGTAAATTCAGGTCCTGGAGCCACAGCCTCAACTTCCACCTCCAGATGGCTTTGAAAACGTTGTTCTTAACCTCCTCATTGCTCTCTTCACATCCTGTTTACAGTTGGGATAGTTTAGATATGCCCAGGTGAGGGGGATAATGTCACACATTGCTGGGATGTTTGGGAACATCTCGAGTTCTGGACAAATGTGAGCTGTTGCCGTTTTCTACAAATATTTGGGTGGTATAGTTTGCATATGGCCTGGAGAAATAAATCCGCTACCCTGCAGTTGTATTATAAGTGATAAACAAGGGGCCTTTGATCAGCAGTTGTTGATAGCACAGTGTCAGAGGCACTGACTGCTACAAGGAGTAAAACAACCACAAAAGCATGTGGAAAATCCTCCTAGGCTGTGCATCTCCCTGAACTCCATAAAACTTAAACATTCACCCAGAAAAAATCTTCCTTGAGGAAGATTCTGCCCCACCAGGGGCAAAAAGACCCTTAAAATGCTAAATCCATACCCCAGCAAAGCTCAGTAGGAAATTGAAGTCAAGGAAGGGATTTGGGTGGATACAGTATTTGTATTTTCAGGCTCTTCCACAGCTTTCTGTGGAATGCTTGGTGCGTGCTGTTATTGCTGCTGCACTGCATTTAACAGCAGTGGATGGTTTTACCCCACAGGTGAAATTGCTCACTGAGCTGAACAAAGTATTTCTGCTTTCCCAGAAGGTGCAGTATTTTTGTAATTCATTCTGCCAAAAAGAACACGATGTTTGCTCTGCTTGCTTTTGCTGTTGTGCTCAGATCTGTCTCAGTTACAGAGTAAGCCTATATTTCCTTTTTCTTCTCCTCATTTTTATCTAGTCTCATGCTGTCTACAAGTTTTAAATTGTTCTTGTTACACAGAAAGGACAGAAACATTTAGAGTTTTTAAAAAGGCCAAACATTCCATCACCCATTTCTGGCTCTGAGTGCTGTTTGAAATAACCCCACCTTCAGCTTTTCATCTGAAATCCAAGCACTGAACAGCTCACCGTGTGCAGTGCTTTTGGCTGAGACCTGGGAGCTGTTGTCCTTCCCCTCTGGAGGCAGCTGAGAGGTGGAGCAGGGTTTATTTCGATGGTGAGGTGGTTTGTGTCACTCCTTTATCCTCCTGTGCCAGTGCACGGCTGCCCTCTCCTGTCAGGAGTTTTCCATGTGCCCCCAGCTAAAGGAGTAGAATCACTCCACTGAGCCTGGAGCCAGCAGGAAATAAATGTATTTTCTTCCCAACTCATGTGCATAATGTGTTGTGCTAATTCATGCAAAAGCTGCTTTTTACATAAATTTGGGTGAAAGGAATTTATTAAAAGTTTAAATTCACAGGCAGTGAATTGATTTCTCTCGTTGTCTCTCCCCTAGCGATGGCTGTCCGGAATAGAGGCAGTGTCCTGGTTCTCTGTTGCTTCCAAACTTCTTCCCAACTCATGTGCATAATTCATGCAAAAGCTGCTTTTTATATAAATTTGGGTGAAAGAAATTTATTAGAAGTTTAGATATAAAGGCAGTGAATTGATTTCTCTCGTTGTCTCTCCCCTAGCGATGATGGTCTGGAATAGAGGCAGTGTCCTGGTTCCCTGTTACTTCCAAACTTCTTCCCAACTCATGTGCATGATGTGTTGTGCTAATTCATGCAAAAGCTGCTTTTTATATAAATTTGGGTGAAAGGAATTTATTAGAAGTTTAAATTCAAAGGCAATGAATTGATTTTTCTCGTTGTCTCTTCCCTAGCAATGACGGTCCGGAATGGAGGCAATGTCCTGGTTCCCTGTTACCCCTCTGGAGTGATCTACGACCTGCTGGAGTGCCTCTATCAGTACATTGACTCTGCAGGACTCTCCAATGTCCCCTTTTATTTCATCTCACCTGTTGCCAACAGCTCCCTGGAGTTCTCCCAGATCTTTGCTGAGTGGTAGGTGTGCCAGGGCAGCACCCTCAGCTGTGGGAAGAGGCAGGTGTAGGTTATCTCTACCTGACAGATTCTAAAATAATCCTGGTTAGGATTGTGAACACATTCCTGGAGTCACCAGGGTGTGTGTGTGGGTGTGTGTGTGTAAGAATATATTCTATAATTAGGGAAGGATCATTTCCGATAGAATGTACAAACTCAATCTCTGCTTTTTGGTGTTTACCCTAATGAGTAAATTATGTTCCTGACTTGAATGAGTTTTAGCTGTGCCTGTTTGCAAGTCTAAGCCCTCCAAATTCTACCATGATGTCCCTGGCTAAGCAAAATAGACTTTTCAGTCTTAGTTTTGCTAAGCCATGGCAAGAAAAGGCCAAGAGAGTCCTGGGCTGCCTGAGGCAGAGCAGAGCCAGGAGAGGAGATCCTGCTCTGCTCAGCACTGCTGAGGGCACATGGACAGTGTTCTATGGGGTTCTGGTCTCCCCAGTACCAGAAGGATGGGGGATTTCTGGAATGAGGCCAGCACAGGCCAGGGAGATGAGGGGAGGCTGTGGGAGCTGGGGCTCTCCAGCCTGGAGAGCAGAAGGCTCAGGGGGATCTTATCATTGTGTAGAAACATTTGATAGGAAGTAATGAGGATGAGGGCTCAGTCTCTTCAGCAGGGCCCACTGGCAGAATAAATTAAAACATGTGAAATTCCATCAGGGATGGGGATTTAAACTGCCAGAGGGCAGGGTCAGATGGGATATTGGGAAGAAGTTGTTCCCTGTGAGGATGGTGAGCCCTGGCACAGGGTGCCCAGAGAAGCTGTGAGTGCTCCTCCCCTGGAAGTGTCCAAGGCCAGGTTGGATGGAGCTTGGCAAAACCTGGGATGCTGGAAGGTGTCCTAGTCCATGGCAGGGGATTGGAACTGGGTGATCTTTCAGATCCCTTCCAACCCAAACCATTCCATGATTCTGTGAAACACCGCAGCCTCTGTGCAAAGAGGTTATGCAGACTTTGCTATGGAGACATCAAAATCGAGCTGGACACAGTCCTGGGTGATCTGCTCTGCTGAGAGTCCTTGAGCAGGGCTTGGACTTGGTGATCTCAGGAGGTCCCTCCCAACCCCAACCATTCTGTGATTCTGAGCCCTGGAAAGCAGAACCCAACCACTTGGAACTCTTTCCAAATTCTTACCAATGGAGACATGCTCTGGAATATTAAATACAATAAGGTGGCTCTTCTCTTCTTCCTCTCCAGATTCTGGAGTTCAGGAAAGCAAAGACAGGTCCTGGAAATCTTGTGGGAATTGATCCCTCAGGACAATTGTAAAGATGATTGAAATCTGGTGGTTTTACATGGAAATGGAGGCAAAGGTTGAACATCTGTAAAATAGAGGTTTGGGGTCAGAACTGTGGCTGATATTCAGGGATTCCAGCTTTTAGTTCTACCCCTTACTCAGCTAAAGGAAGTGCCTTGCTCTTAGTATCTCTTAGACTTTATCAAAATTAGTTTGACCCAGGCTCATTTCTTTTTAATAAAGTGCAAGTATGAGCCAGGCAGTGTTTCCCAGAAAAGCCACCAGGACAGTGTCACTGCAGATCATTGTCACATCACCCAGACCTCTGACAAGCAGCTTTTTTTAGCTGCTGTAATAGGATGAATCAGGAGTCTGGGTAGAGCTCATCAACAGCTCTCAATATCTGTTTTAAAGATAAGTGATTGATGGAAAATGCCAGGTCACTGTGAGCCTTGGGCCGTGGGGAGAGGCAATTTACCAATAATAAAATGCACAGGAAAAGTGGATTAGAATAACCAAAAGGACCAAGTCACTGCTGAGAAGTGGGATGAGGCAAGTGGGATTTTTCTGTTGACAAATGATTTGGCTTTGCAAAAGCTGCTGAGATGTGGATGAGGAACCATTGTGGATGCTGGTTTACAGATTTATCTTGAGCAGCAGAGGAGCTCAGTTCCAGTGTGTACAGAATTACCTTCAGCTGCCCTGCACCATCTCTGTGTGATCCTGCTGTGACTGAGGTGTTGTGTCCTGTAGGTCTGGGGCCTCCAACCACAAACTCAGGCAGCAACAGGACAATTTGGTGATTTTGCACCTGGTGCCTCAGATCCAAACCAGTTTTCTCCAAGAGTGTAACAGTAGATGGCAGCAGATGCTGCAGGATGTGCTGCACCCCTAACTCTGGCTGCTTTCCTTTTCTTTTAAAGGTTGTGTCATAACAAACAAACAAAGGTGTATCTCCCAGAACCTCCTTTTCCCCACGCTGAGGTGAGTTACCATGGTCTTGTTCATTTTCTGGATCACAGTCCACACAGTGTAGCTGTCATTTTTCTCATGAACCCTTCTACAGCTATTTAAGTTTTGTTTAATTTTTCATAAAAGTGTTTTTTTCCTTTGCTTTCTGTGATGAATTTGGGAGCATGGGGGCGGAATGAGTGATGGTGTTCCTTAAACTCCAAAATTACCCTGTTTATTCCAGCCTATCTCTTGCACAGGCTGGCCTGGTTCACTTCTTCCCCCAGAGAAGGAGATCTGGTGTGGGATGTTTGCTCTTATCAGCTGCAACCACGAGCATTCCCTTTGTCCAAGCAGTTTATTTCCAAGTCTGTGAAACTAAGAGCTTGTTATCAGAGACAGCTTAGTCATGCCAGCTCCTTCCTCCCTCACTGAAGCAGGCATCATGTTTGCTGCAGGAGGAATGATATGTTGAAAGAGAGATTTTTATATCTAAATTTAAAGTTTGCAGCACTGAGTGCTGTCTGTGGCAGTTGTAAATGAAATTACTTGAGCATTGTAATGAAGCAAAGAAGAATGAGGATCCTAAATTTGGAGGATTTTCCTGCAACAAAATAATAATTTTAGGGGAAGCTTTAGCCAAGCAGATATTAAATAAAACTGATGCCTTCAGAGTTACCTCACACAGCAGGACAGGAAATTCTCCCCTGGGAACAGGTAGCTTTCCCACTGAAGTAAACAAGAGAAGAAAGGAAGAAACAGGACTGAGAATTTTAACTAAATCCTCCTCCTGTGAGCCACTGAACCACTTGGGACATGCAGAAACTTGGCTCTTTCAGTTGCTGTGGTCCAGACTGTTTGATGAGACGTGCACAGTGGCCATGGCAAGTTTGAGAGCCCAGAAATTCAATGCTTTTACAGACACTGGGTGGTTTTTTTTTCCCTCTGAGATATCTCATCCAGGGAGTTGTTCTGGAAATTGCCACTACCCATCATATCTATCATCTGTAGGTGCTTCAAAGGTTGTTGGAAGTAGGATCTGACCAGGAGCCCTCTCTCTTTCCAGATGCTTGAATGTGTTGCAAGCAGGATGTGCAGTGAATTATGTATAATCTGTTACCAAGAATAATGTGGACTGCAGGGCAAGCCACCTGTTCACCACTTATTTTATAACCAAAAAATTCATTCCCACTGATAAATCAATTCCAAACTCTCTGAGTATGAGGCTCTGCAGCCTTGCTGTGGCTGTGCTTTCTGTCTTGCCCTCCATCCCTGCTTTCTGGCATGTCCATATTGATCCACAGTGTCATTGGATTCACTGACAGCCCATATTCTGATTTACAATATTCACTGGAACTGGCAGATTGAAGTGAAAACCCATCCAAAAATGAGAATTCAAACATGCAGCTGTCAAAGACTGGATTAATTAACCCATCTTATACAATGGGTTTTTGTGTTTATAGAGTGATAACTCTGTCCTCTAATTCCTGGGACATTTTATATTCTCTGGGGTCCTGTTGATTGTGAGATTTTACTAAATTATTGGAACAGCTTTGCAAGAGCTATTCTGTTCTTGCTTCATGTGTAGATCAGGGTAATTATGTAGGAAAGGCCTCCCAGCAGTGGATCCCAGCTCAGCTTCCCTGCACAGAGGGAGGAATGTGTCTGTTCCAGGTGCACCATGGAACATCCCACGGGATATCCATGCCAAACCCCAGTGCTCAGCACGTGCCTTGTGTCCCTTGTTAAATCTCCAAAATCTCACACCTGACACTCTATTTCATTCACACAGTGTGAAACATCAGGAAAATCTCCTTCCAGCACAATCCTGGGCCTCCACAACTCCCTCCCCCAGGCAGGAGCTTTGCTTACTGGCACTTCAGGGGATTTTTAATGAGTATCAGAAGCAGACAGTGAATGATGGTTTCTATCAGAGAGGTTGTTAGTGGAGAATTGCTTGGCTTTTTTCAAAGTAATGCTAGGCTTGTGCAATGTAACCTGTGCTGAAATTGCCCATCATGAAAAGATGTGCTTAACTGCTCAGTTGTTGGAGAAAAATAGGGAATTACTCAGACATGCCTCTTACTTCTTAGGAAGCATTAATAACATGCCTGGCATGATACATCAGAGAGGGACAGGCCAGGAAATAAGCTTCTAATTATCCACAGAACAAGCCCAGCCCAGCATGCTGCTGGTCCTGAAATTTGATGTTCCTGTTGGTTGTATAAACAGCAAGATTTAAAAACAAAGGCAAAAAATCCCCCAAATCCTCGATGTTGTCCCTTGCAGCAATGAGTTCCAGCAGTGCCTGATGTGTGGATAGAACAGAATAATTCCTTCCTTTAATCAGCTGTGATTGTATTTGGCATTTCACTTAACTATGCCTTTATTATTGTCACAAGAGGGTAAATAAAAGCATCTTTATTGTCTCTACAATTACTATTTTTATTTCTCCTCACTCTCTTCACTCAGTTGTTTGAAGCCTTTGCATTCTCTCTGCATGGAAATTTTCGTTTTATGATTTATGTCGCGCGTTTTGAACTCATTCCTTGTTCTGCTCTGCTGAATAAAGCCAGGCACATGTTCAGCTCTGCAGAGAACCTAAAACATTTCTCCCTCCTTGTTTAATTCCACTTTAATGGAGCAGTAGATGTTCATCTTGCCTCCTCCTACGCAGTCCTGGTACAGTTCTCGTGGTGGCGGTTTGCTTCCTAACATCCAGTCTGAGTGAATAGGGAATACTTTCCCTCTGTTAGGAGCAAGGAATGTGGGCTGAAGTGCTTCAGGTTTGTAGGGATGGATTTGAACATCAGTTCATGCTAAAAATAATAAAAATGGAGGGTCCAGGTTCTTGTTGAAGTCTCTCCTGCAGCCTTTTAGTGGTGCACTAACTAAAAGAGCTTCTTTTTAAAGGCATTTCTGAGGGAAGAGCTGCTCTGGCTGCAAAGTCAAAAACTGGAGATCCCAAATATTTGTCAACACAGCTGGCAAGGCAGGGGGTGGCTTTCACTTCCAAGCCCCTGTATCCATTATATCCAAGGATCAACTGTCTAAATAGGCTCAGATTGAAGCTCCACAGTGCCTTGCTAAATACTGTGGAGCACAAACCAGTAATTTTTTTAGCTTAGATTTGTTATTCTGGTATCCCAGAACCAATGTGTGGTGTCTTACCAAATTCCATATGGGAATATCCCATCCCAGCACAGCCCCACGTGAGCAATTAGGGTTCTCCTTGATAATTTTAACAGGATCCATGGATTGTACACTCTGCCCCATGCCTTTTGTGGAGGTGGAGGCTTTGTGTTTATAAAGGAATAGCTCAATTGTTGTAGCTGAATTGTTCCTCTCCGTTCAATCTTTACATGGACAATTTCAGGCTCTAAGTGAATCCAGACTCCTCTAAATGTCTGCAACAATAAAATTTGAGAGGTAATTTGTATTGATCAGTATTTGCCAGTGGAGGGAGGATTTGGATTTACTGTGCTCTTATTAAGGATTCTGTTAGCAAGATCTAAGAGAAATGGCTGCAAAACCCCTTTTTTCTGACTCAAAAAAGAGCCAGGGTGGGAGTAATATTGATTTTGTGATCTTAAAAACCACCATTTGTCTTCTTCATCTTTGATTCCCTCCTCCATTTACCAGTTGCTGCATAACACATTTAAATAAATACCTGGAACTAGGTGATTGTGGAGTATTATGGTTTGTTTTATAATAAATATTATCATATAGGAGTTGGGCTCAATGATCCATGGGAGTCCCTTCCAACTCTGGATATTCTGTGATAAAATTAGGCCCCTGTTAGTGTTGATCTGATGGAGTGAGGGAGGTGAAGTAATAAATGCATCTCTCATTCCCTGATAGGAGCCACATGTGTTCCAAATTCTGGATACAGAGCACACACACACACACACACACACACACAGAGTAAATATCAGTGTATTTTGGCTCACTTCAACAAAGGATACACAAAGGCTCTGGAGATTTATCCTGTTTATAGCAGCAGTTGCTGACCCTGTAAATCAAGTGTACAGCTTTAAAGGGAAGCACAGAACCATTTGGGATTTCAGAAAAATGCAGCTCTCACTCTTGATTCAGTACTTTACCAACCCCTATCTCTTAAGCTTTCAGTCAGTAGTGGTTCTTTCTGTAAAAAGATGTTCTGAATGTTGCTTGTGCTTTCCAGAAACCAAGCCCACTGTGGAAATGTTGACTGGCTCAATGCCAGGCATTGGGTTTGGCCCAGCTGGAGGTCTGACCATGGCACAGCAAAGTTTACACAGCCCATCTCATCTGGAGATACAAAAAACCTGCACAAATCATTACAAACTCAGTCCCCTTAATGAGTTGGGAAATTTTGTTGGACCTGTTTTGCAAGTTCAGCTCCATATATTTTTGATGGGGTGATTAGAAGAGACTTTACTGTAGACACTAAAATCCAGCAGCTGCTTTCTCTCTGGAGTGAGTAGAATGTCTCTAAACTTTTTTTTGTAGCCTTTCACCCCTGCTCTGTCCACCTGTGAGAGTCAGGGATTGTGAGCTGAGCTCTGAAGCCTCACCAGACTTAGCAGAAAAGATCTGGCAAGATAAAAAGAAAAGATGAAAAAAGAATCATCACCAACGAGCTCCTGAAAACTGGATTAGAGCTCCTGTGTCTCTTTACAAAGCAATAGGAGGGGATTTGAAGCTTCCATAAGGCTTTGAAGAAAATACAGCTTTTATGTTGCTGAGCAGTGAATGTTTGTGGAGGTATGGCAGGGAAATGAGCTGTTCACTGCTTTCCACATCCAGTGCTGCCCTCACATCTTCCCAAAAATCTGAATGCTGCATACAAATAAATATAATTTGAAGGGACCTGTGAAAGAAGATGCTGGAACAACAGTTTGTGATTTTCAGGAGTCTTAGGTCAATGCTGGCTGTAGAAATGTCTTTCCCTGACCTGTCTGCTTGCCCCTGGAAAAGTTTTCCCCTGGAATGTCACATATCCCATTTAATGCTTGAAATAGAAATCATCCTCTTCCAGTTTACCCAGTTGAAAGCACTTCTGCAATTTCAGTTTTGAGACACTTGCCATCCCTCAAAAAAAACCCACACACACAGAAAAAAAGCTTTTTGAGGCCATTTCCTACAAGTTCATTTAAATGTCAGTATTTTATGGATTCAAATTTGTTTTACCCATTGTCTGCTAAACTGCAGTTTTTATTACTGAAGCTAAGTTTAGATTCTCAACCCTGCACTCCAGATGTGTTAATCAGAAATCTTTACCAGTATAATTGCGGGAATGTTTTTGAGATTCAGTGCCTATCAACTGCCAGAGCGGTTATTGGGTGGTTTTTTCCAATTTCCCTCTTGAAGATTAAATGGGAATTAGCTATTACTTGTAAAGTGCAGAAAATGTAGTCCAGTTTCTACTTCCTCCATGATTCAGGGATCCACGTGGAGATGAACCATGTGCATCTACAGAATTGTGTAATAACCTTGAATTCTGCTTTGCTGAGAATTCTCAGTTTCTCTTCATTTCCATGCAGGCACCTTAGAGCAGCCATGGTGAAAAGTAACACAGGACATGGGGAAATGGCTTTAAGCTGAAGTGAGGAAGGTTTAGATGAGATATGAGGGAGAAAATCTTCCCTGTGAAGGTGGGGAGGCCCTGGCACAGATTTCCAGAGAAACTGTGGCTGCTCCATCCCTGGAAGTGTCCAAGGCCAGGTTGGATGGGGCTTGGAGCAGCCTGGGACAGTGGGAGGTGTCCCTGCCCATGGAATGGAGGTGGAACAGGATGAGCTTTAAGGTTTCTTTCCAACCCAAACCATTCCAGGATTCTATGATTTGTTGAACAGCCCAACCTCCTTTTGAAATTGGCTGACAAAGGAAACCCCCTTCCCTCCCTCCCTCCCTCCCTCCCCCTCCCTCACACTCTTTATCTCCATGATCTTTCTCTCATCTATTCAGTCTGTGATTTCATGTGTTAAATTCCTTGCTTTTTAAACTGTATTTACAGTTATTTTCATGCTGGAGATGGAAGCATCTACCTGCCAAGGAAAAACTTGAAAAATATTGCATGAAAGTGCTTCACAGCCTGGTTGTTAAATTGCTTTTTAAGTTGCACCTTGTTTTGCAGATTAGAAAACAGTGGCAGGAGAAATAAAGCAAAACTCTTTGAAAAGTGCCTTGATAAATAAACTTCTCCATCTTAGTAAAGAAATCTGTTCCACCTGCAGAGCTGATTGCACTGTGTCTGCAAAACATCTTATTGCTCTTAGTTCATGTTTATTGCTGGTTTCAGAGACAGTTAAGGAAAGGAAAGTCAGTCTGTTCTTTTTCAGCAGCTTTGACTTCGTGTGAACCCTTTAGACCAGGGAAGCTCAACAACATTCTGCTGAAGGCAAAAGTGCCTGGTACTGCTGTGATGCAAGAAAAGCAGGTTAAACATGAGCCCAGAGCTCTTTGCAGACACGGCAAATAGGAAAAAAGGAGCTTATTGTGAATTTGGCAGCTGAGCACTCTGCTCACACCAGGGAAGTCCAAGCAGGGAGTGTTTGCAGAATTTCCTCCCAGTCACCACCCTGCTGGTACCAAAGAAGTGAGAGCAGGGACTTGGAGGCCCCATGTTCTGACTTCCTTTCCATAACATTTATGACAGTCATGACTAAATTTGTTGGAAAAATCTAAGGGACTCTCTGATGAGTTAGGAATAAATTGTAGAACATTTATAATCTCATGTAAATTAACACACTCAAGCACAGAGGCATGAAAAGTTGCACTGTCTGGATTTTTTCTTTTTCTTTCAGCTCATTCAGACAAACAAATTGAAACATTATCCCAGCATCCATGGAGACTTCAGCAATGACTTCAAGCAGCCCTGTGTTGTGTTCACTGGACATCCCTCTCTCAGATTTGGGGATGTGGTGCATTTCATGGAGCTGTGGGGAAAATCCAGCTTGAACACTGTTATATTCACAGGTAAGTAAAATGCTGATATCATTATCAGATTAACAGTTCATGCACTCTGGTTAAGTGTGGCCACATCCTTGGGGCTTTGCTCATTTGTTCTGGGACAGAAGTTTTTCACTTCAGTAGGAGCTTATCTAAATTAAGGCCCCAGGACTGACTGCAGGGACAAATGTAATTATTGTGCCATTTAATTCAGTGTAGCCCTGCAGAGTCAACCTTTGCCATGCAGAGTCTATTCCTGCCACGTCTGAGCAAAATCTTTGTTATGCACAGCAGTAAAATGCCTACAGGAAATTAATTTTTGAATTAAAAGCAGCTGGCTGCAAGTTAAACCCAGGCAAGACCTAATGGATGCTGGTCAGAAAGGAAGAAATTGTTCCAGGAAGAAACTTTTCCTCATCCCTTTTCCTGCCTTTTCATCTTTCAGTGTTTCTGAAGAGGTTTCTGTCCTCTCTGCTGTCCCAGAAGTGTGCGCCCCACACAGACCTGGCACAGGGATCTGAGCTCTTCCTGCCTTTGGGCTGAGCTTTGTTCAGGTGGTTTTTGCCTGGCAGACACATTTGTAGCTGAAGGTACAGCTCTGGCTCATTCCCCAGGGGAGCTGTTTCCTTTCTCAGTGCTCAGCAGGTCTTTTAAGTTCCTCCACTTCTCTCCATCTGCTTCTAGTGCTGACCCTGATTAAAAATCCTTCAAGGCCTTCCCTGGAGCTGAGGTTCTGTGCAGGTGTGTTTGTACCTGATGTGTCACCCTGACAGAGCCCTGCAGTGGGCGTTGTCCTGATCTGAGAAGGCAGACAATCATCCTTTCGGTCCTTACTGCTGATTTTGTGTCTAAGGAGCTCTGAGGTAATGGAAAGTGTGCTCTGTATGACTTAGCCAGGTAAAAAAGGTGTGGATTTTTGGACCAAGTAATTACAACGGGGGAGGAGAGCCCTGAGGAACAAATCAAACCTGCTCCCACAGCAAGGGTGCAGTGGAGTCTCACTGTTAAGTTTATTTTCCTCCAGTTTTTAGTGAATAGGAAAGCTGCTGGAAAGCACAAAACCTGAAGAAAAGAGGGCTGGGAAAGGGTTATTTCCTTTTTCTTTCCTTTTTTAACTGTAGACTCGAGGCTAGTGACAAGCAAGTCCCTTTCACAATATTGCCACCAAAAAGTGTGACAGTGTCATGATACTGTTAAACCAATTTGGGGATATTTTTAGTGTATAATTAACCCTGTTCAATGGGAGGGGAGATACAAGAGAGTTCCTGCAAGGAACTTAAATCCAGACTGTTTCTGTGCTGGGAAATGGTGCAAGGTACCACAGCACTAAAGGTACAGCTGCTGCAGGGCCCATCCCTCCTGACCTTTGAGGCAGTTCTGGAGACATGCCCTAATTACAGTAATTGGGTAAAATTGGATATGCATTGTCTGAAAACAGTGAATTTTACTCCAGTCAGGACTTCAATTAAGCCAGAGTTTGCAGTGCCTTTGCTGAGGCGTGTGTTCCATGAATCCCAGGGGAAGCAGTGGCATTAATCACGTTGTGAATGTGCTGCCCAGGGTGTCAGGAACTGGCCTTTAAGGGCAGGAACTCTTCCTCTGTGTCTTCTGTAAGGAGAGGCACTTGACCTTTCTGTGTGAGATCCCAATCCTTCAGTGAGCTGAGGCAATCGAGCACTTCTGTCAGAGGCTGGCCCTGGCAGCTTGTCAAGGCATGGAAATGTCACTCCTGACAACCTGGGGGTGCAGCAGGTCATGGAGATTCATTCCCACTTTGTACTTAGTGAAACTCCAGTTGAGAGCTGCTTTAGTTGGGTGACCTTGGAGTGCTCAGTGATTCCAGATGCTTGTGGGGGTTTTTTCCTAAATTCTTTCTATCCATGGCTTTTGTGGACTATCCATAAGTCCTACTGCCTTATGACTGTCTAGTCCCAGACCTATTTCCTAATGGTTGTCTCAGCTGGAACAAAACACAGAATTTGGGTTTGGCAGTTGATGACCTTAGAGATTTTTTTCCCAGCCTAAATGATTCCATGTCTATAGAAATTCTTAGCAGATTAAATTCTCCTGTTCTTAGTACCTTTGAAAGTCTGAAGCACCCCCAGTGATGCCACTGATTTCCATTATTTAATTACTTTTCTGTTTTAAGCTAAAATCTCCTGTGGATCTGAAAGAACCCCAGTTCATTGGAGCAGTGTGTGAGAGCAGATGATGTTGTAGATTTTCCTGTGAAAAACTCCTGGTTTCTGGTGATTAGAACCTTTAAACTCCAGACCATCCTGCATTGTTAATGAACACTGCTTGTTCAGTCCACAGGAACCAGTCAATCTCCACCTTTCCAATCTGTAATGTAAAAAAATAATGACAAGAATATAAATTAAAGCAGCCAGCAGCCAGGACCTGGCTGTGAGGGAACTGTGGTGCTACTCTGCTGGCTGGTGTCAGCTGCAGACATCACTGCTGGAGCAGTATTGAGGAGATTATTGATTCAAAACATTGAATACCACTGAGCCACAAAGAAACTCTAGGAGAAGACATGGTATAAAGAACTCTCCTTTAAAAACCAGCTCCCTGGGAGATGTTAAAACCAGCTCATGCACGTCACTGCTGTGCAGTGGAAGGTTTTATAACTCAGTGTCATGCAGCAGTAAATCAGGAGTCTTGGGGGAGAAGCTAAAGACCTGTAATTCTGTCAGGAAAAGTCAATATGTGCCCTTGACAAGCACTTGCTGCCTCCAGACAGGTGACTTTGGGATTTTGGGTGGTTTCAAAACAGCAGCTCCTGTGTGTCACATGAGTTCCCAGTGAGCCCAGCTCAAGTTGTGTTTTTAACATTCTAAATCTCCCCAGTCCTGTGTTTGGATTCCTTCCCTAGAATTCCTCCCTTTTCCAAGGCTCTCGTGTCCTTACTAGGTGTTCAGAGAGGCTTTGGACTGGATTTTATATGGAATTCCTAGACCAGAACTCCATGTCTGTACATTCTCTGAACCTCCTGATTGAGAAATGCTGAATAGGTGCTGCCTCAAATCTCTGTGTCCTCCACAACCCCAGATGGGATGGAAAACCTCCCTTCTGGTAACTTTTAAACTTCATTTTTACAATTTCACAGCACATCTCTGCCAGAGAACCTCTGCCTGACTTAAACTTTCTGTTTTCCCCTAATGACTTTTTAAATGCCTTGTCATTTAACCCTAACTGATGATTCTTCAACTACCAACTTTCTCAGTACTCCTATTTTTGCATTTCTATTCATGGCTGTTAAACTTAACTGGCATAAAATGCCATTTTTACATCGATATTTTTAGGCTTTGTTTCATTGCCACCACCACATCTGCTTTTAATACCGTGGCTTTTTGCCCAGTGTAATTTTACTTCATGTTTGTGGATTCATGTCTTCATGTACATGTCCTTGTACAACGCTCATTTTTTGTTAATATTTCTCACTGTCATGTTCCCAGGCAGCTACTCTGACAATTGCTTTAAACTTTGGGAAATTGTCCCTTTGACAGTTCCAAACATTTGTATCGTTGCCTGGTGCCATGTTCTGCTCTCTCAGGGTAAATATGCCCACGTGGTGCTCAGTGCTGCTTAGCCAGCAGCAGATTTGGAGGTTTTTAGGTTTTTAGGTGAGCAATTAACTTGTCTTTTTGTTGGATGTCACACTGGTGCTGAACTTCCCCTGGTAAGGTTTGAAGGAGATTTTTTCTTGCTGTCTGCATGAGAAATCCAACCAGTGCTCTGCTCTGCTGCCATTTCAGAACATCTTAGATGACTCTTTAAATCTGGACTGGAGGCTTTGAATTTCAGTTTCCTTTAATTTCATCCTTTCAAGTAAAGCAGGTCCCAGAGAATTCCTCCTGCTGTGTTCCAGCCAGGCTTGAACTGCACTTTGCTCTGCCTGGTGTCCTCTGGGGCCCTGTGGTTCAGGATAATCCAGCAGATGAGACTTTCATGCATCCCCTTCTCCTTTCCCATTCTGTACTTATCAAACTCATACCAGTTCCTTTTTTTTCCAGCATTCCCTTTGTCCCATCTATCCCACAATTATCAGGGAGATAGGGATGGCATAATCTTTTCCACATTAGTTGGTGACCCCCAGAATCAAGAGGTTACCTGTATCCTACACTGTGTCACCTGAGATCTACAGTTGTCATTCACCAAAAAAACCCCACAATCTTTCTCTGTAGTATTCTCAATGTTTTATTACTCTCTGTGGGAGTAAAAGCCCATTCAGTGCCTGACTTTTCCATGGCAAACCTCTAATCCAGTAATAAAAGAACCCTTGGTTTCCCATCAGTCTAAACCTGACTCTTAGATTCAAAAGAATAAATATATATACATATATATATATTTATATTTGTGCTGCATTTTTGTCATACTGAGAACCATCTTGCCATTTGAATCACCTCACAAGACTGAAAATGTCTACATTTTGCCTTCCTTTACAGGATCTGATTAAAAATAAGAGATGGTGGTTTTGTCTTGATTAAATTTGTTCTAAAAATCATGCAATAATGTGTTCAAATGAAATAGTATTGCTCTGTTGCTTGATTAAGGTAAGACTAATTGTGGGCGTAATTTTCATCAAATTAATTGAAAATAATGGGTGGGGGAAGGAGGAAGGGAAGAGAAATCTGTAACAGAATTAATATTGAGCAACAGCTCTGACTAAACTGGAATTAGATATATTTATTATGCATTTTTGTCATACTGAGAACCATCTTGCCATTTGAATCACCTCACAAGACTGAAAATGTCTACATTTTGCCTTCCTTTACAGGATCTGATTAAAAATAAGAGATGGTGGTTTTGTCTTGATTAAATTTGTTCTAAAAATCATGCAATAATGTGTTCAAATGAAATAGTATTGCTCTGTTGCTTGATTAAGGTAAGACTAATTGTGGGCGTAATTTTCATCAAATTAATTGAAAATAATGGGTGGGGGAAGGAGGAAGGGAAGAGAAATCTGTAACAGAATTAATATTGAGCAACAGCTCTGACTAAACTGGAATTAGAGAGGACTTGAGCCATTTTTGTTGTTAATGGGCTTTGAGTGTTTTCAAATTTTCTCTTTCCAGAACCTGATTTCTCTTACCTGGATGCTCTGGCTCCCTATCAGCCCTTGGCAATGAAATGTGTTTACTGTCCCATTGACACCAGACTCAACTTCATTCAGGTGTCTAAATTACTCAAAGAAGTCCAGGTAATCAATTTTCTGCTGCCTTTTCTTATATTTCTTCACACAGCTGAAATTAAATAAATGTATTGTGGGGAAATGTTGCATTGAACAAAATTGGAGACAACACCCAAATCCTTTTCTCCATGAAGAAAACACAGCATGGAGCTCTGCTTTAGAAGACACCTAAGAAAAAGAAGGTTCTTGGAGTATCTGCTGTTCCCCCTCGACTCTTTGTGCTTTAGTTGCCCATCCCATTTGCTTCTACTAAAATTTGCTTTCTGACTCATGACATAATTAAAATAATAACCAGATTTTTTTCCTGGCTGAGTATTTCCCTGTGTTCTATCTTGCTGAACTCTGAAATAATTATTCCAAACCTCCTAACAATGCCTGCATCTCTTTATCTCATTGTTCTGCAACCTGGCTTGTCACTGCAAACTCACAGAGCTGCCCCTGCCTGCCCTTTGCATAAACATCTCCTTCACGTTACTGCTGAGGTGTTGTGCTGTCTCCAGGGCAGCTTGCAGAACCACTGGCTTCTCCTTTGGCTTCCTTAAACCCTGCAGTGGCAATTAGCCTGTTTATGCTTTCTTAACATATTGCTGCAAAACTCCAGGAGTTGTTTTTGCAGCCTTGATTATTGAGCTTTCTGCAGCCCCACATGTTGACATTGGGATGGTCTCCACCACTGCTACCATTTCCTTCCAGTATATCTGACAAGGATTTGGGAGAAAAACCTATTTCATATTTTGATCTTTTTCTCCTTGTGGCAAGCATGATATCTTGCCACAATGGCAAGACATAAATTCCAATAAGTGGCAATAGGACATAAATTCCGGGTAGGTCACCACTGCACGCATCTCGAGCTCCTGGAGCAGTTCCTGGCAATGCTGATGGGAATTCCACCCTGTTTTCTTGCAGCCCCTGCACGTGGTGTGCCCTGAGCAGTACACACAGCCCCCTCCCACGCAGTCCCACCGCACGGACCTGATGATCGACTGCCAGCCCCCGGCCATGTCCTACCGCCGCGCCGAGGTGCTCACGCTGCCCTACAAGCGCCGCTACGAGAAGATCGAGATCATGCCCGACGTGAGTCCCTGCAGGGGGGGTTCCTGCTCACACACAGCCAAATTCCAGCTCAGCAGCCTCTGGGAAGGGGTGGAATGGCAGAGTTGTTGTGGTTGGAAAAGGTCTTTAGGGTCATCGAGTTGAGCTGTCAGCCAGCGCCACCGCTGTGGTTGGCCTCGAGTGCCACTTCCAGGGATGGGGATTCCTCCACCACCCTTCCCATGGAGAAATCCTTCCTGATGTCCAACCTCGAGCCTCCCCTGGCACAGCTTGAGGCTGTTTCCTCTCATCCTGTCTCTGTTACCTGGGACCAGAGCTCAATTTCCCCTGGCTGTCCCCTCCTGTCAGGGAGTTGTAAAGAGCCACAAGGTCCCCTTGAGCCTCCTTTTCTCCAGGCTCAGCCCTTCTCCCAGCTCCCTCAGCCCCTCCTGGTGCTCCAGCCCCTTCCCCAGCTCTGTTTCCTTCCCTGGACATACTCCAGCCTCTCAATGTCCTTGTCATGAAGGACCCAGAAGTGTCCTCAGGACTGGAGGTGCAGCCTCAGAACTAAAGGTATTTGTCCTTAAGATGTCTTGTGGCTGGAATTTACAGTTGACTGTCATCATGTAAAGCACATTCTGTCAACTGGAGAGCTAGGAAAGAAGCATTTTTGAGAGATAATTTCACTCTGTAAACTAATGGGAGCTAAAAAAAAAACATTGGCTGGCTGAAAGAGCTGTTCAGCCTGGAGAAGAGACCTCAGTGCCCCTTCCAGTGCCTAAAGGGACTCCAGGAGAGCTGAAGAAGGACTTGGGATAAGGCATGGAGGAACAGGACACAGGGAATGGCTTCCCACTGGGAAAGGGGATCCCCTTAGGGCGGCATCTTGGGAAGGAGTTCCTGGCTGGGAGGGTGGGGAGGGGCTGGGCTGGAATTCCCAGAGAAGCTGTGGCTGCCCCTGGATCCCTGGAAGTGTCCAAGGCCAGGCTGGAGCAACCTGGGACAGAGGAAGATGTCAGGATTGGAGTGGGATGAGCTTTAAAGTTCCTTCCAGCCCAAACCATTCCATGATTGTGTGATTGTGAGCAGGCAAAAACTGTGCTCAGGTGAGTTGTCCTTTGCAAGAAAATCCCATCCCACAAGACTAACAGTGATCTCTGTCATGTGTGAAGTAACCAGTCACCTCCAGTTTAGAGATGAGGAAGTTTTAGGCAGAGCAGTTTGAATTAATGCCCCAGGACCATGGAAAGGATCCAGAGAATCCAGAGTTAGTAGCCATGAGTTGTCTCTTTCCTTCCCCAAATTCACCTGCTGTTAGAAATACCCTTCCCATTGAGGATCAGTTTTCAGTCATGGTAAAGAAGCAATGAAAAGGCTTATTTGTATTCCAACAATTTCCATAAATGGTTAATTCCTACAGGCTGCAGGAGCCCAGCAGGTTAATGGATTGCTTGTAGCCATCTAAAATGTGGATTACTTATCCCCACAACATCTATTAATGATTTATTAACCCCATAAGTCAAATCCAAATGTACCCATATTACCAAGGGGTGACCCATATTCTGACAGACATGAGCTTAAAATATTTTTTTGACAATCCAATCAGCACAAATGTGTCCTTGGATCAAAGGTGACAGTGGCTTTTTGCAAACAGGCATTACTGCCCTTTAGAAACTGGAATATTGAGTGACTTTTCATTGGAGTGTAGAAGGAGGAAGCATCCTTCAGTTGAGCCAAATATGAAGTGCAGAACTGGGACCCACCCAGTAACAAATCCCTCAGCCAGCCCACAACACCCAGTGCCACCATTTTTCACAGCATTTCTGTGAGGAGCTGCCCAGCCCACTGCTTGGAGACAAGGAGAGGGCTTTAATTACAAAATATGCTTGGCTGCAGCTCCATCTTGGCATGTATATTTAATTGTTTGGGAAATTTACATATTTATTGGATCCTATTAAACCTAAGACTGGTGAAACTTGGCTTCAATTCACCAGCATGAAACCAATCCTGAGTTCAGAGTGCAGGGAGCCAGCCAGGGGCTCACTGATTATTCAAATCCCACTGGAGCTTTGGGTTTCCACCTGAACTCTGAGGTGGAGCCTTTGTGTGAGAGCCTGTCCCTTGTGTCAGCCTCTGAAGGGACTGGATTCCAGCTCTCCCTGCCCTTCCCAAAGCTGCTGGGAGGGAGGATGCTCTGCAGGGAATGTGGCATCACCAACCTGGGAAAAGCAGCTGGTTTCTATTGCACTCCCTTTAACTTGGAGAGGTCCAGCAGAAATCTGGAAAAAGGACAGAAATGGCCTTTTTTCTCCTGCCCTAACAAATAAAATCCAATTATATTCACACAGCAGTCATAATTTCAGAGCTATCCATGCTCAGGGAGGAGAAATATCTTGTGATTGTCCATATCCAGGAGTACTTCAGGCTGATTGTTCAGCCTGAGAAGGCTCTGGAGTGACCTTTCAGCGCCTGAAGGGGATTCCAGGGAAGCTGGAGAGGGACTTTGGACAAGGAGTGGAGCGCCAGGACAAGGAGGAATAGCTCCCATTGCCACAGGGCAGGGTTGGATGGGATACTGGGGACAAATTCTTCCCTATGAGGGTGGAGAGGCCCTGGAATAGAATTCCCAGAGAAGCTGTGGCTGCCCCTGGATCCCTGGAAGTGTCCAAGGCCAGGCTGGATGGGGCTTGGAGCAACCTGGGATGATGGAAGGTGTCACTGCCTGTGGCAGGGGGTGGCACTGGGTGAGATTCAAGGCTCCTCCCAACCCAATCCCTTCTGGGATTTCCCTGGTTCCATAACTGCTCTTCACAACTTGTTGAAAAAGCTGCTTGGTCTGTGGTGATCCTACTGAAAAGACTCCTGGGAACAAGGCTGTGCTTCAAGATTGTTAACAGGATGCCATTCCCCAGCTCCAAGATGTGCAAATCATCCTCCAAAAAAAGGATCTTGCTCCTTCTTTTTAAGGGAACTGCATAGTCCTGGTAAAAAATGGATACAGCTTCCCCTTCTGCTGAGTGGGTTGTGCAAGACAGATTTCAGACATGATGGATGGGGCTCCCTGGTGTGGGAGTATTTGCTGCTTAATGTTCCCTTTTCAGTAGTTTAGGGTTTCTGAATATAGGAGTTTCTGTACTGCAAGGAAAGGGCATTTGTTTAATATGGGCTGCCACCAGCCCTGGGGTTCTGTGCAGGCTCAAGTGGCAATTGAAAAGGGCATTTTATAGCTCCTAGAAACCTTGCAGTGGCTTGTTATTTGTCAAAACCATGTTAGCCTGAAATGGAATGACGAAATCCACCCTGGAAAAAACAGTAATTGCTAGATGTGCTGCAGGGCTGGGATTTGTGTGTGAAGCAAACCTGAAAGTCTCATAAAAGACTGACTGCTGCAGTAAAATCCTGACCAGGGCCCCCTCCTGACATCCCCAGTCCCTTTCCCAGCTCAAAGTTCTACCTGGATTCTTCCAGCTTTTGAAAACCAAAGGGTTGGCTCAGCGTGGCTCCGCTCAGTGCAGGCTGATGCTGTGGTAGAGTGAAATTTCCTTCCCAAAACTTGCAGTGATTCAGATCCTGGCCTGTCAGACTAATGGAAATTTACTTTTACTGCTGGACCTTGTCTATATTTCAATCACTTCAGCGAGGAGCAAAGGCAGGTCAGGCAGGCCTGTTGTATGATAATGAGATTTACACTCACAGCAGCCTTTGTTTGGAGAGAGTTTTTAACAGTCCCAAGGCATCAGGCTGGAATGGCTCTTCCAGGGATTGTGCAAACCTTTACGCTTTAAATATTTTCTTCTCAGCATCTGCCTTTCACTTAAAAAAAAAAATTATAAAAAAAGACTGCTTCCTGGAAATTGGTTAGGCATTGTCTGCTCACAGGAGAAAGATGGGAAAATGGAAAACACCTTCTGGAGCAAACAGATAAAATTAAACAGTAGTGTCTGAGCAAATAAAGTGCCTCCAGTTTAATTACAGCTGAACAATGGTGCGGATCACTCGGCGCCTGCAGCTGACACTTCACTCAGGGCTCTGTGCTCTTCAAATACTCCATTTTGTGTTCTTCAGGACACAGCCCAGTCAGGAGAGTGTCAGTGTACAAGGCACAGCCTGACACCAAATGAAATTATCAGAAAATACTGCGGAGAAGAATTAGGAAAACAGCCATCATAATTATGGAGTTTTCATCTTGGCTCCGTTTCCTGGCTTCTATCTGACCTTTCCAACTTCCTTCTGTGTTTCAGGGACTGAGTTTTGAATTCTGTCCTTCTTCCCACCCTCAGCTCATTTTGGTGACCCCACATTATCCAATCTCTGACCTCTGTGTTCCTTTTTCCCTGACTATTCCCCCTGGGTTCAATGGGCTGTAGCCTCACAAGAAGTAAGTGAAATACAAGCTGGTTAAATGAACTACAGCCTGGTTAAATGAAATACAACCTGGTTAAATGAAATAGAACCTGTTGAAGTGAAATAGAACCTGTTTGCTTCTGCTGCTCAGCCCTGCCCCAGCTCCCAGCTCACTGCAGAATTGCCTGGGGTCTCTCTCTGAGTTGGACCTCACCTTTTGACATTCCACCAAAACTTTTCTTTCCCATCTTCTACCAACTTCCCTCACACAAAGCCAGAACCAGTGCTGACAAATCCCCTGATTTACATTAGCAGAGCTCAGTGCAGCCTTTATTTTCTCCTTAGAAACGTCTCCCACCTCACTCTGGCGTCTCTTCTCTCCTGGCCATTCAGCCTGAGAGAGTTCTCCTCCCTCCTCCTCTCTTTTTTGTGCTTGGAATGTGTTATCCTTCATTTCCTTTGCCTTTTTTTGTTGCTGTACCTTTTCTGTGGTTGGTCTTACCCACAGGTTGTCCTGTTTAGTCAGGTGGAACTCAGATCTGCTTTTCTGCTTCCAGCCTGCCTTTGCCTGCCTGTATTAATGTCTAGGTTTGTTTTTCCTTTCATTTTTGATGGCTGGCTGTAAGATAACACTTTTCTAGTCAGGCAGTCAGCTCTCTCTTCCCAGTCAGCTTCAACAACAACATCCCATCCTGACTTGACATTCTGACCCATAAAATGGTTACTATATTTTGAATATTTTGATTTATGCAGTTTTTATGTCTTTCAAATGACTCATCTCTTGCATCTGCAAGCTTTACTGCCTTTGCTTTGAAGATATTTCACGTCCTTGCTTCCCCTACCTGTCATTTTTCATTCAAATCCAAGCCTAATTTCTGCTTCTGCTGGTTCTGTTTTCCACCATCCTTTTTTAAGTTCCTCAGACAACTGTTCCCTGCCTGCTCCCAGGCTCCTGGGGAAGAGCTTCATTAAACAGCCATAAATCTCCTTCATTGCACTCCTTAAATATTCCTTAAACTGCTTATTTGGCACAGGCTTGGCAAAAACCAGTGGTTAGAGTTAGTGCTGAGTGGTCAGAGTGAGTTCTGGTGCTTGGAATGCCACCCAGGATTATTCCCTGGTGGTTGGCTTGTGTCTTTGTGTTTGGGGACCAGGGTTTGGGGACAAGGTTCCTCCTGCTGATCTGGAGCCCTGGTCCAGTAGCTGCACGTGGAACATGCCCATGGAAAAGAAGAGCTTTAATTCATTGCTCAAAACTGCAGACTGCACCTCAGGCTTTTTTATTTCTTCACTGGATGGAAAAATTTGGGCTCTGTGGAAGCCCAAAGCCAAGAGCACTTTTGCAAGTGATAATTGCAAAATCTTTAGATATTCATGCTATGATTCTTTATCCACTGAAGTTAATGAGACTTTAAAATCTGCTCCAGAGAGAGCTGTGGGAGACCCCCAGCAAGTGACAGCTCTGTGAAGTTGAGGGTGACTCAGCAGCTGAATTAAAACCCTTGGATTGTGTCAAATGTGAGGCTGAAAGCCCAACAGGACCTGACTCAGATCACCCACTAATGATCCCACAGATGCCCTTCATTTCTGGGCTGTTCTCTGGTGGAAAAGCCTTTGTTCCTTTAGGTCTCAGAAGCAAAATTCCCCAATTTCCATCCTGCCTGCAGTGTGCCTGTGCCTTGTTCTCTGTGCCTGCTGGTCACAAATCCACAGGCACATTTCAATTCCCCTTTCACCCCTTGTGTTTGACCCCACTTTTTTTTGCCACTCTGAAGGATCTGACAGTTGCAGAATTCCTGCTCTTGGCCCCTGGTTTAGCTGGGGCTGTAAAACCAAGGCTGGATCTGTTGGAGACTCCTCCTGTGTCTGGCCTGGCTTGGCCATCAGAGCTCGTGGTACTTCAAGAATTAATAAATTAGTAATTAAATTACTTTAAAAATAAAGGGATAAGAGGAGGCAAGGAAGTAAGAGGTGAGGGGAATTATCCTTCTCTCCTGACACCACCATCCAAAAATTTGAGTGACATGGCAAAGACCATGCTTTTCATTCTGCCTACAATACTGACTCTAAGATCCTCCCTGCTTGAAGCAATTTTTGTCCTACTGAAGTTGCTTTCCTGCACCCAGAAACTGGGTTTGGTGTGTGTGAGGAGCAGGGGAGTGGAGAGATGGAGGATGGGGCAGGTTCTCCATTCAGGTTTTGCTGAGGAATAGTTACAATAAAAACCTCTGCAGGTGTGACCTCCAGGGCTTTCTCTGAACTCAAGCAGATCTTAAAATCCTGGGGCTTCTTTAATAATTGGCAGAGGATTTTTTTTTTTTGTCCCATACAATTTCCATCCTATTCAGGGGATCTGGGTGGGAATTGCTTCACACCCAGCAAGCACCAAGGCTGTATTCCATAATTCCCACCTAGAAATGGAAGTGCCCTCAGGGCTCACGTGGCCAGAACCCAGCTGCAGTTACCAACAGTGTTTATAATGTGCCTCCAAAAACTGTAAGATTTCAAATTGCAGAGACTTTTGCCCCTGCTGTTCCCAATAGATGCTGTTCAAGCCCCCACTGTCTCTGATGGCCAGAAACACCCTAATTTCCAGCCTACACATATTCACTGCTGGCCTGCACACATTTATTCCTAACATCATGTTTGGGCATAAATACATTTTCCCTTTTGTTGGTATTTTCCCTGTGGTGTTTATGTAGAATAATCAAATTCTCCCTTTGGCTTTCTTTTTTGCCAGGCTAAACAAGCCGAGATATTTAGTTTCCCCTTACAAGACAGCTCCTCCTGCCTTATTTTACCCTTCAGAATCTCTTACTTGAACTGAAATTACCCACAATTTACAAGTAGTTCAGATGAAATCTTGCCAGGCCCAATGTAGAGTGTGATAGCTCATCTCAGAAGGAATTACCTGATACTTTCTGGGCTTGCATTTACCCTTTTTCATGGCCATGTCACATTTGTGACTCTCCTGGGATGGACTAATAAACCTGAACCCTTCACCTCTGTCCTTTGCAGCAGCTGCCAGCCCACAGCAGAAATTCTCAGTATTAGCCCCATCCTGGCCTTCATTTTGTGCTATTAAATTTCATCTTGGTTTTCTCACTCCAATTCTTGGAGTTTTCCCTCTCTCACAGCCTGGTCCTGTTTTCTGTTAAAGGTTCCCTACAAACTTCAGTGGGACCTTTCTGAGCTCTCCTCCTCGTTCTGTGCTGAGGTCATTAATGAAAACTGGGAGTTTCATTAATGGCCCTTCAGGAACTGCAGCAGCCCAGGAGTTCCCTGGGAATCTCTTTCCTTTAACCAGAGCTTTCCCCACC
>NW_005054576.1:213900-246329 GCF_000277835.1 Geospiza fortis
GCTTTGATCCCGCCTTTAAAGCAGAGTTCCCACATTTATGAGTTTGAAAATTTGAGTTTGAAAATCTGGAAAACACATTTAATGATGTAAAAACCCAGCAGGGCCCCTTTCCAAATACACATGCTATAATCTAATGTACACATCAGTGATTTCAGATCCTACAGTTTCAGGGGATTTTAACTGCTGGTCACTTTGCTGTGCTCCTGCTTGTTCTCCATATCCAGCTCACCTCACTCAGCCCAAACTTAGCCTCTCCCTGCTGGGTTAGCCTTCCTGCACCCTCTCCAGTGTAAGCCAGAGGTGAAAAGGGAAAAGCAAGGAGTTTTGGGAGGTGTTCCAAAAATCTAAGAAGAAATTACTGCAACTGGGATGTTAAAATACTGTTGTACATCCAGCATGTCTGTCCCTGGGAGAATCCTCCAGAGAATCAAGACCATGTGTGCTGGAACTGTGGCCCTGCCCTGATTTTATTCACTGATTATTCAGCCTAATTTTATTTTTACTGTGAAGTTTCAGGTCCCATCCTCAGGGGTTGCTCAGCCCCTCATTGCCAACAAGAGGATTTTTGGCTGGTGGCTGAGGACAACTTAAACCTGGGGAGAGTTATCCCCATTGAAGTCTTCAGGAGAGTTTTAAGAGTGACTTAACCCACATTGTTCTTTATCAGCATCTGTAGTTTGGCCAACAGCAGTGTTTGTGCTCACAGGCTGTGTGTCAAATCCTCTTTTGGGGTGGAAAATGCAACCCTACAGGAAAGACTTCATGGTAAAAATATCTTTCCTCTGCTTTAGCGTGGGCAGACAGCTCTGATCCCAGGAGGAGAACATCCCAAGCTAAAAACTGAAATACTGCACACATCCCCCCCCAGATTTCTCCTAAGGCAGTCCAAGTGCTCATCCATGGGCAGGGGACTGATTAATGTGGTGTTAGATCTCAGTGTCCCTGCTTTGGTGGCTTTCCTGGTGCCAGCATGTGACACTGGGCTCGGGATAATGACTGGAAGGAAGACTCACTTATTCCTGCTTGGTGGGGGGCTTTTCAATCTCACACACAAAGGCACAACAAGAGCCAGCCACTGCAAGTTGGACAAATTCAACCTTGAAATGAGACACGGCTTCCTGGCTGCCAGGAGAATTAAAGTTTGAAACCATTTGTGAGGGGAAACAGTGGAGTTGCCATAGCTTGGAGTTCAGACAAGACTTGCTGCCTCTGTGAAAAGGATTTCTTTAATGCAGCATTCTGGAGGAGTTCTGTGATTTGTGTGTGCAGGAGGTCACTTGAAAGGAGTGGAGCAGTGCTGCCTGGCCTTGGTGGGTGAATTACTGGATGTGATTAAATGACCTTTTTGGTTTGGGTCACTGAGTTTCTGTAATAAAAGGATTGGCTGCCACATGGAGAGGGCTGTGAGCTGGGGAGGAAATCAAAATGAATGCCTGTCCTACTGTCCTTCTGACTGCAAATAATCCAAGTGTTGCTATTTAGCCTGTTTAAAACATGCAGAAATGTTAATAGCGAAATGCTTCAGTGGCAGGAGAAGACTTTGGTTCCAAGCCACTCCCTGTTCTTTAAGGATCTTTCTCTTCACACAATTTGTCATTTTGCTCTCCATCAGATCCTGTTTTGTATCAATCCCCCTCAGGAAGGTGGCTGGAATGGAAAGTGCCTTCGACCACTGGGAAGGCAGCAGAACTCACTGCTGCAAGTGCTGCTGGTTTTAGATCCCAGGAGAAATCTGAAGCAATGATTGTCATTATATTTTCATTCTCTTTGCCTTCAACAACAAACCATAAAGGCTGTATTCAAATTGCCTGCTTTAAAGATCTTGAACAGAGTCCCAGAGTAACAGTGAGATGAATTGCTCCATAAAAGTTTGGATTTCTAGGATTCACCGTGGCTGAATTTAGGGATTTTTAATGCAGCCTGGGTTTTTCCAACACACCAACTGCTTTATTCCAAGGAGATGCTCTCAAAATGTTCCTGCAGCTTTAACAGTGGCAGGTGAGATTTGCAGAACTTATTAAAACAACTTTGCCACCATCAAAGCCAACAGAAAAACCCTCTCAGTGCTTTCATGGCAAAAGGATTGGACATCCTGGCACCTTGAATTCCCTTGGAGGGAAAAAGGGAATAATTTCCTCCATTCATGAGCACTGTTTTCTGCAGAATTCCTTTGGAAAAATGGCTGGAAGAGGTTCTTCCCAACTGGCCAACTTCCTCTGGTCTCAGCAGGTGCAGCACTGCCCACTCCAGCCACTGCCAGCAGTGTTTGTTCCAAACTCCAAGCCAAACTGGATTTTATGTCTTTCAGGAAAGAATTATATAAAAAGGCAGTGGAAAGGGTTTTGTGCAGCATTGTTGGAATAATTTCAAACTAATCAACAGTGGGTTGATTGAAAACATTGGGGTTTTAAGGACAAACAGTTCTTATTCCAGATATTCTGCAGTCAGGAACTGAAAGGAAACTCACTTTGATTTTTCATTGTCCATCAGCATCACAAACATGATAATGCTGGATTAGACCACGAGTTTTACTAACTAAAATTATTAATTAAGCAATTGTCTTTTCACACAAGGGGTCTCTGTGTTTATTATGGTTTTTCAGACCAGCCCTGGTTCCTGCAAACCTCGTGCTGCCCTGCTCATGGTGTGAAATTCATAATTTTGGGAGCTGGAAGGAGGCTGGGCAGGTCCAAGGAGCTCTCAGTCTATCAGTGGCTTTGTGTTTACAGTTCATTAGCCCATGTTTAAAAATACCACACTGCCAATTTATCTCACAGCTGGGTTCATGCACATTTTGAGCTGATCACTTGCTGAACAAAATCTCCTTTTGCTTCAGCTTGCAGATTCCCTCGTGCCCTTGGAGATCAAGCCTGGTATTTCCTTGGCAACAGTTTCTGCTGTGCTGCATACTAAGGACAACAAGCACGTGCTGCAGGTACACTCTAATGGGAAAGGGAGAAAAATATCCTTACTCTGGCTTTTCCTGCCATCCAGGACCCCTCCTGCAGCTCCTTCCCTCTGGGGCAGAGCCCTTGGCAGAGGCTTTGCCCTGGCATGGGCAGGTGAGGAATTACACCCAGAGCAGGGAGTGCGATGCAAATAAATCTCTCTGCCCCCTTTTCCTTGGCCGTGTGCCCGGCTGAGATGAATGGGGAAGTGAGATAATTCCTGAAGAGAGGCTACAGATCACCCTGCTGTCTTCCACAGTCAGGAACAGCATCAGTCAACCTCTCAGGACCAAGGGTTAGAGGAGAGAGATGACCTGGGACATCAGGCTTAGGAAGGGACCATCTGCCCTCAGTTTCCCTGGAGGTTGTACATCTCTACTCTCCCTTCCTGCCACCCCCTTCAGGCTGGCACTGGAATTCCTGGCACGAGTGGAATTGGCCCTACAGGAGGAGGTGATGCCCAGGGACCTGCCCTGGTCCCCTTTCTCTCAGATCCACGAGCCTGCAGAGCCTCTCTGAGCAGCCCTTCCCACACTGGGCAGCAGAGCTGGCTTGGCCCAGGACCTTTGAGAAGAGAGCCCAGTGTGGGAATGTCAGGGATGTGAAGGTTGGTGAGGATTTCTGTCACAGCACAGCAGACAGGCTGCCCCCTCTTCCCAAACAAACCATGGAAACCCTCAGCACCTCTGGGAACCTTGAAGTGCTGCAATGGGATTGGTCTGAGGCTGCTGTTGTTCATTTTCTCCCTTCTCCACTCATTCCTTCTGCCAAATAAACTTAGACCTGGGCTTAAAGTGCCAGAGTCCTCCTAAATGGCTGGAGCTAAGCCATGTTCTCATTCCCTGAGTAGGTGCTCACTCAGAATTTCCCTGTTTCCAACCTGTTGCATCCTTTAGAGTGGGAAATTTGCCTGTTTCCCAACCTGTTGCATCCTCCTTTTTTCTCTTCTCATCCATCAGCTCCCTCCAAAACCTCCCCAGCCTCCTGCCAGCAAGAAGAGGAAGCGGGTGAGTGATGATGTGCCCGAGTGCAAATCTCTGAAGCCTCTGCTGAGTGGCTCCATCCCCATGGACCAGTTTGTGCAGACTCTGGAGAAGGTGAGGAGTCTTTGGTGGCTGGTGGGATTCCAGCAGATTTCTGCACATCTCAGAGGTGCTGCTTTGATAGCAGAGAGAGGGGAAATAATTTTAGTGCAGCTTGTAATGGAGAAAGGCCAGTGAGTTGCCAAAGTGCTCCAGGGTGTCCCTGCACTTCAGAATAGAGGGAATTGTTCCCTGTGGAGCCTTGTCCTGCTGGGCAGGGTTCATGTCAGTGATGCCCTCCTGTTTGCCATGGAAGCAAAGCTTTTGGATGGGTGATTTGGCTCACAGAACTTTTGGATTCAGCAGCTGAGGGAGTCTCAAAAGAATTTAAATTTCCACAAGATTTGTAAGAGGGTGACCAAGTGAAGAACAGATCCTGGAAATGTCTCCACTGGTGGAGGAGCCTCCTGAGGAAGCTGCACAAATTTGGTTGCTGCTCTGTGGAGTCTTGTTCTCACCTGCAGGAGATAAAGGATTGCAGGCTTCCAGTGCCTACAGGGGCTCCAGGAGAGCTGGAAAGGGGTTTGGGACAAAGGATGGAGGGACAGGACACAGGGAATGGCTTCCCGCTCCCAGGGATGGATGGGAATTTGGGAAGGAATTGTTCTCTTTGAGGGTGGGCAGGCCCTGGAATAGAATTCCCAGAGGAGCTGTGGCTGCCCCTGGATCCCTGGGAGTGTCCAAGGCCAGGCTGGACAGGGCTTGGAGCAATCTGGGATGGTGGAAGGTGTCCTTGCCATGTCAGGGCATGGCACTGGATGAGATTTAAGGTCCCTTCCCTCCCAAACCAATCTGTGATTCCATGAAATTCCCCCTGCCCCCTGTGCCTGCTCTCTCCTCTGTCCCAGTTTTCCTGAGCTGTGCTGATTTCCCTGTCTCCCTCTCCCACCCCAAATCCAGCACGGCTTCAGTGATGTGAAGGTGGAGGACACGGCCAAGGGCCACATTGTGCTGCTGCAGGAGGCAGAGACCCTGATCCAGCTGGAGGAGGACTCCACCCACATCATCTGTGACAATGATGAGCCCCTGAGGGTCAAACTGAGGGACCTGGTGCTCAAATTCCTGCAGAAGTTTTAGCTCATGGACATCAGGAGGCTCTGCAAGGAGAGAGCCTGGAGCAGCGGAACTTGGAGCTGTCCAAGGAGAGAGAGAGAAAATGTTGTGATTCAGAGAGACCAGAAACCACCTTCCCCTTCATGGAGGAGCAAGGGAGTATTTTTTAATATCTATTTTCTAAATCTTATTTTTAAGCTGTTTTGGAATACTTTGGAGGAGATTCCTGTTGTGTAAAATTGGGAGCTGGGAATCTTACAGGAGATAGGAGCTGCAGAGTAAATAACTGGAGTGTTTATTTACACCAGGGTGAACTGCTGCTCCCCTGTGTCCCTCAGCAGTCTCTGCCCCAGTCCTTCACCTGACAGAACTCTGTAGGAATAGTGAAACAATGATCTTCTTCCTCCCACTGCTTCTTCCCAATCCCCAGATCCCATTCCCTGCCTCTCCTCCCTGTGTTCTTCACGTGTCCTTCACTGGCACGAGGAGGGGAGAGCTGGTGAGACAAAGATTGTACGAATAAAAATGGAAAAAGGGGGTCTGGTGGACATGGAGAACAGTGGGAAGAGCCTGGCCATTCCCTGCACAAGCAGAGGCACTTTGGAAAAGCTTTATCCTGTAGGAATTCAAGTGCTTATTGATGCTGCAGCCTCACCTGTTCCATCCAGATCTGTCCATGGAGCTCCAGGCCCTTCCCTGCAGCTGGTTCCTCCTGGGTTCCTCCATCATCACCTCAGGAAGACACTTAGGGGAGTCCATAAAGTAGGAAAATTCCTAATGCTCATAAAAATCCTTTTGAGATTTAAGTGCCTCTTGTTTCTACCTTCCAAAAACTTGTCGTTTCAGCCCCTCCATCTCAAATCCTGGATGGAATTCTGAGTCATTTATCCAAAGCCATCTGTACTGCAGACCTGGGGAGGCTTTTCCCTCCCCAAATCACATATTTGGGGCCTCACCTCAGTCAATAGTATTGCTTTTAAAGGTGACCCATTTCTCAGATTTACTGCTGTTCATTTTTTATTGGATTGTTTTGTATTTATTTGGTGTTAAAAAATAAAAAGCAGAATGAGACTGCCCAGGAGGGAGCACATCCTGTGGTTTCTAAAAGCCTCTCCATGCCCATTGCACATCCTTGTCCTGACACCTTTGGGAAATGAAGCTGCTCCTCCGGTTCATCCCTTTGAGGAGATGCAGCTCTGTAATAAAATCTCTTTGCCACTGCAGTGCCCACATCCCACTTCATTCCCATGAAGGATTTCTCTTGGGTTGGGTGTGCAGATCCCAGCAGCCACACCTTTATCCTGTGTGTGCCATGGCTGTGTGAGGAGTGGTGTCACCAACGGGAAAAACTTGGGGCAGTGGAATTCAATCCTCATCAGGGTTTGCAGCTTTGCTGCCTTAGCATCACTTAAAAACAAAGAACTGGGATAATTTCACTCTAATAAACTGCAAAGGGATTATTCCTAACCCAGAGAGGCGGTGGATAAACTCGTATTTCTGCTGGTTACCTCAGCTCCAGCACTGATCCCACTGCTCCAGTGCCTTCCTTTTCACATTCCCAAGGCTTTCCCACCCTCCTCAGGGAGAGAAAGTCAAAATTAAAAGCTTTTACATTTTTCTTCCTGTCCTTTTGAGCAGGAAAACTTCTCATTGTTCCATCAGTCCAGCAGCTGAGAGTGGACTGTTTTGTTATATTCAGGTTGTGCATGCTGGAGAAACAAACATGCTGGGAGGGGAATTGTTTAATGAGAAACCCTAATTAAACTGGAAAGAGAAGTGCTTGTTCCTTCTGCACAGAGAGAAAAAAACAAACAGCATTTCTTTGGGATGGGTCAGTCCTGCAGAGGGAACTGTGGCAGCCCAGGGAGCTGCCAGGGGCAGAATACCATGGATGCAATCCAGGCTTTATCCAGAATTTAATGGCCAAAGAACAGCAAAGGTTCCTGGCTTCACTCTCCTCCTTCCAGAAGGGAAAATAAATCCCCCTGGCCCCCACGTGGTTCCTTGTGCCATGGCCATCCCCATTCCCTGGATCCCAAATTCCTCCCTGAGCTGCTCTCCTCATTAAACACAATTAGTGGGTGTGTGGCAAGTGATTAATTCCCAGTGACTTCCCAACCCTGTGCTCCCACAGAAATAATGGGGAGGAAAGGTTAAAATCAGATTTCTGCTCTTGGATGGCGTTTATGGAGCAGCTGTTCCTGGGTGGAGAGGAATTCATTGTGGTTTCTCTCCATTAATGTGAAATGAAAATGAAAACAACTGGACCAGGTCAGTCAATGCCAGGTCCCTGCCCAGGCTCAGTCACTGTCACTGGGATCTGTCACCTCTGTGGGCACCTGGACATGAGGAGCAGAGGGAGACTGGGGCCAGGTGCTGGATCTGTGCCCCACCAGCAGCTCAGCCTTTGGGAGGAGTGGGAATGAGAGCAGAGGGATTCGGGATTGGCTGCACATCAGGGCCTGGGCAGGCTCGTGGTGGGAAGGGTGGGATGTGACAGGCCCCATTCACCTGTCACAGGTGAGCTGTTCCTTGGGAGCCATGGACTGTGACCCTGTCCCTCAAGGATCCATCAACTGTGACCTCATCCCTGAAGGATCCATCAACTGTGACCTCATCCCTTGAAGATCCAAAGAGTTCACCTTTCAAGGATCCACAGGCTGTGACACCATCCCTCAAGGATCTATCAACTGTGACCTCATCCCTCGAGGATCCATGAACTATCAACTCATTGCTTGAGGATCCATGGACTGTGACCTCATCCCTCAAGGATCCATGGACTGTGAGTTCATCCCTCAAGGATCTATCAACTGTGACTTCATCCCTTGAGGATCCATGGACTGTGAGTTCATCCCTCAAGGATCCATGGGCTGTGACCCCAGTCCCTCAAGGATCCATCAGCTGTGGCCTCATCCCTTGAAGATTCATGGATTGTGAGTTCATCTTTCAAGGATCCATCAACTGTGACCCCATCCCTCAAGGATCCATGGGCTGTGACACCATCCCTCAAGGATCCATGGATTGTGATCTCATCCCCTGAGGATCCATGGACTGTGAGTTCATCCCTCAAGGATCCATGGGCTGTGACCCAGACCCTCAAGGATCCATGGCCTGTGACCTCATCCCTTGAGGACTGATGAACTGTGACCCAGTCCCTCAAGGATCCATGGGCTGTGACCCCAATCCCTTGAGGACCATGTAGGGGACAGGACCTCCCATCACCTGGGGCCAGTCACCCAGAAGAGGTGGCATCAGGTCCTTTCCTGGCCTCCAGCAGGAGCTGGTGGCTTTCATGGCACTGCTGGGCAGAACGGGAGCAATTCCAGTGAAATTGCTTTTTATCAAGGAGTGCATCATCCAGAAGGGAAAATGGAGGGCACTTTGCAGTGCAGAGGAGTGGAGTGTAAAGCACTTCACCCTGGCCTCCTCCTGGGAGCAGGGAATGAATTATTAACAGGATTTATCGCCTCTGTTTCCTCATCCCAGGGTACAAACCCTCACAGAGAAACGGAAATGGAACCGGAGCTGTGGCTTCTCTCACCAAACACAGCAGTTACAGCAAGAAAAACTATTGATCAGGAGATTTTTACCTCAGGAAAAGCCTCAGGAGAAAATGGGCTCCAGCTGAGTCCGTGCCCACGATGCTGCCGGTCTCGTTTGGGAGCCAGATCCCAAACCAGCATCCCACTGCTGCTGCCAGGACGGGGTCCTGGAGTGGGGAATTCTGTGCCCTTCCCTGCCAGGGATGGCCCTGCCTCCCTGCAACGTTTTGGGGAGAAATCACAGGCATCTGGGAGGCTGAGCATCCACCTCCTCCCTCCAGGACTAAAATCCTTTGGGGTTTCCCTGAAACCTCTCCTGGAAACAAACCCAAGCACAAAGCAAGCCTTACTCCAAGGCAGAAGGGGAAAGAAAGGACACAATTCCCAGTGGGAGCAGCAGCAAGGGCAGGAAGTGAAAGGAGGTGAAAAGTGACAAGAGAGGTAAAAAGCGACCACAGAGGAAGCAGCTGCTCAGGAGGGAGGGCAGAAAAGCAAAAGGCAGCAGGAAGGAAGAGAGGAAATCCAGCCACGTGCAGGAAGTCCTGGGGGATTCCCAGCCCAGCACGGAGGGGATCCCATGGCTCATGGCCCAGCTGGCTCCATTCCTCCCCTCTGCTCCTCCCTGCAGGTTTGAAGCTGGGAATCTCTTTACAAACCTCGTGGATCCTTTTGGTTTTTCCACCTCAGCCTCCTGCACAGGAGGGGGACCAGGAGCATCCTGAGCCAGCAGTGCCACAGGAGCTGTCCCTAAAGGTTCTGGGCTCTGGATCCCCCAGCAGGGATGGGCTGGTTTGCTATCCCAGCACTGCCTCAGTTGCTGTTTTCATTGCCTACAAACACCCACACAAGCAGCAGAACTGGGAAGGGATGTCCCTGGAAGCCACTCAGGGTCCAACCCCTCTCCCAGGGGCTCTCCTGGCCCAGCCATGAGCTCACCAGGGACACGATGGGGTTTAGCCCCAGGCACTGCCATCCCTGAGCAGTTTCCAGCATTCCACCTGCCCTGTGAGAACAGAAGCCCAGGGGATGTCTGGTTTTGGGGTGTCTCAGGGCCCAGGAGCAGCAACAGCCCCGTGCTGGGCCCCTCTCCCAGCCCCAGCAAAGAGGCACCGAGACGCTCCCAAGTTAAACTCTCCATTTATTGGAACCTTTTACAAAAAACTCAACATTGTGCTCGTGTCAAAGGAGGAGTGTTCCTTGTCTCTCAGTTCCCGTTGGATTTGAAATCCGGGTGCTCACAGCACCGTGGGCACAAGGGGAGGGCAGGGGCCGTGGTGCTATTTACAGCGGGAAAGGCCTCGCTCCGTGCCCGGGGGAAGCAGCAGAAACTCTGGAACGGGGAAAAGGTGCAGCTGCCAAGAGCCCTTCCCGTCTCCTCAGGGCTGGGATGGTGGAGGCCACGTGCCCCAGGAGCTGGGATGGATCATCCAACCAAACCTGAGCTTCGGAGTGACCCTGGGATGCCCTGAAAATCCCGGGAGGATGACGGGTGGGAGCAAGGAAGGATGTTTGGGATGGTGGCACGGGTGGGACCACTCTGGAAAAGTGTGCTCCTCCCTGGTGGAGGGGCCTCAGGACAGCTCAGGTGCTGGCATGTCTCAGGAGCAGAAAGCTGGGCTGTGAATGCCAATCCTGTACTCCAGGGGGTTCCGTGGTGTTTGGGATGATTTGGGAAAGAGCTGCAGCAGCTCTGGGAGGGGCAGCACCAGCCCTGTGGGTGGGGAAGATGTTCTTGCCGGCATTTCATTTCCCCACAGAATTCCATCCCTGACAACACTGCTGCTGCCCAGGTATCTCCAGGAGCAGCCTTTGTATCCCTTCACCCCAAATCTTTCCCCTTTAGGGGCGCTCAGCAAGGAGGAATTCATCCCACGACACACAGAGATGTCCCACTGCACATCCCATCCCTGCTCCAGCACAGTGGACAGGGGGACTCTCCCAGCAAAAAAAAAACCAGCTTGGGAAAAGGCCAAAGAGAGGGAGGAAGAACAGCTGGATTCGTTCTGCTGATCCCTGATCTCAACTGGCCTCAAATCAAAACTCAGCAAGGGAGGAGAACAGAATTCCCAGCCTGGGGCTCTGACCCCCTGAGCATCCCGAGCCCCAGGACACCCTGGGAATGCCAACACTTCCCATCCCATCCCTGCTCCCCCAGGCTCTCACTGGAATAACATTTCCCTTCGGATTTTGGGAAGCTGAAGGCGGCTGAGCAGTGCCTGTGTTTGGATGAAGTTCAGTCCATCCCACATCACTCCGTGCTCCAGGAGGGCTGGGCAGGCAGACCTGCCCCAGCCTGGGCTGTACCTGAGCCACGGCATTGCTGCTAACGAACCCCCACTAATGAGGAAGGAATTAAGGAGCTCAAGCCCCTCGGGAATGCTGGAGCTGACACAGCTCCTGACAAGTGCCACATTCAGAGAATCCTTCCAGGTGTTCCAGGGCTCGCAGGAGTCTCCTGTGGCATTTTTAAGCAGACTCTGAGGCTTCACATGCTGCATTTTGGGCATCTGATGTTAAAACAAAAAGGGAATGGAAAGGGGGAAAAAAAACAACATAGGAGAAGATTCCTTGATCCGTGTTTTGCTGTGGTCAGTGGTGCTGGTGAAGGCATGAGCCGTGGGCTCTGCTGGGAACAGGCTGCTCCTCCCCTCCCCTTCCCACGGAGGAAGTGTCAGTGCTGATAGGAAAACCTGGGGAAAGGAGTTTGGAGAGGACCCAAAACGTGGTGCAGGAGGAGCATGGACAGGGCTGACCTTGGGAATGAGCCCAGGAGCTGCTGCTGGACCATCCCCGCTCCCACACACCAGAGACACAGCAGGGGTGACATCCAGGAAAGCCAGGGACATCGAGGTGACCACACAAGTGCCACCTTCCCACCTACCCAGCAAGAGCTTCTCCAGGCTGCTCACAAACATCTGGGATGTGCCGAGGGAGAACACCAAGCTCTGCCCTTCCCTCCTGTGCTCCCCTCATGTCCAGCTGGGCCTGAGGCAGATGGAGCAGCAGCTGAGCTCAGGTGGTCACAGTGTGACAGCATTTTGCTCTGGGGGAGAGGAACCAGCTCCAAACGCACACTGTGAACCTGATCCCAGCAGCATCTGTGTGAAGACGGGATTCTGGGAAGCTCCTGTTGGGATTAAACCTCAGACACAGCCCAAAGCCAGGCTGTGAGGATGGGCTGGGGTTAAGGCAGCTGTGCTGAGGCCCACGGCAAACCCGACACGGGCACGGAGCTCTCTGGGATGGGGACGAGGCAGAGTGGGAATTGCAGCTCTGGCACACCCAGGCTGAGCACAGAGAAGGCTCAGGGCCTCCAGGAGCCTGGAGCACCCCCAGCCCTGGCTGTGCTGCAGGTGGATCTTCCCTAAGCCCCAGACACACTCCCTGTCTTTAGAGGATCAGCAGGACAAGGTGGCAAAGACACTGAGACAGCAGCAACTGAACCCCCTGGGCTGTGGCACGGGAAGGGCACAGGGCCAGAGCTGGAGCCAGGCAGGACCATCCAGGCCAACCTCACCCCTGTCCAGGGGCTCAGGGTGGGGAGCAGAGCAAAGGGCTCCTCACCTGGTGACACCTGAGAGGCCTCAGTAGCAGCCACAGGGCAAGAGAAGCCAGGATCTGGTGGGTGGGAAGGGCTGTGCCATGGGAGGAGGGATGGGGACAGCAGTGGTAACAGGAGCTGCCCTGATGCTGCACCCAAAAACCTCCAGCCTGGCCTTGCTACAGCACCTGGGATGGGCTGAAGGGTCCAGAGGGGAAAATGAGGTGGGGAGAGGGGAGGGAAAAAGAAAAGAAAAGAAAAGAAAAGAAAAGAAAAGAAAAGAAAAGAAAAGAAAAGAAAAGAAAAGAAAAGAAAAGAAAAGAAAAGAAAAGAAAAGAAAAGAAAAGAAAAGAAAAGAAAAGAAAAGAAAAGAAAAGAAAAGAAAAGAAAAGAAAAGAAAAGAAAAGAAAAGAAAAGAAAAGAAAAGAAAAGAAAAGAAAAGAAAAGAAAAGAAAAGAAAAGAAAAGAAAAGAAAAGAAAAGAAAAGAAATTCCTCAGTGTATGATCCGTGGGTGTGTCCTCACAGGAGCCATGGGGTCCCATTCCCGTGGGTGTGTCCTCACAGGAGCCACGGGGTCCCATTCCCTGTCCAGGTGAGCCACTATGGGAAGAGGGTAGAGCCCATCCCAATCCAGGCTGGCCCATTTTCCACAGCCTTCTGTACTCACAGCCCACCAAAGCAGCCCCGTGCTGGCTTCTCCTGCCTCAGCTGGGAGCTGGCAGTGTCCAGCTCTCCCAACCTAGATGAACTTGAAGCATTTGGTCTTGTCGTGGGGCAGGCGGGTCTTGAAGAGGACCGAGTCGACGCGGAACTGGGTGTAGAGCAGGGGCATGTACCCGTACACCTTCACGAAGAAGTTGATGCACTTGTGCCGCTCGTGGAAATGGGAATCGTCGTGGGAAAGAGCCTGGGGGCAGCCGGGGCAGCGGAAGGTCCAGCGGGAGGTCACCTGCCAGGAGGGACAGAGGTGTCAGTGCCACAGTGCCCACAATGCCCAACCTGGGCACTGCCAGGAGGGACAGAGGTGTCAGTGCCACAGCCCAGCCCGGGCACTGCCAGGAGGGACAGAGGTGTCAGTGCCACAGCCCAGTTTGGGCGCTGCCAGGAGGGACAGAGGTGTCAGTGCCACAGCACCCAGCCTGGGCACTGCCAGGAAGGACAGAGGGCAGCGGAAGACAGCCCAGTCCGGGCACTGCCAGGAGGGACAGAGGTGTCAGTGCCACAGTGCCCACAATGCCCAACCTGGGCACTGCCAGGAGGGACAGAGGTGTCAGTGCCACAGCCCAGTTTGGGCACTGCCAGGAGGGACAGAGGTGTCAGTGCCACTCTGCTCACAGCACCCAGCCTGGGCACTGCCAGGGGGCTCGGATACAGAGGGAACCTCAGCATGGGTTGAGTTGGACGGGAGCTCAAAGCTCATCCAGTCCCACCCCTGCCATGGCCAGGGACACCTTGCACTATCCCAGGGTGCTCCAGCCTGGCACTGGACACTGCCAGGGATCCAGGGGCAGCCACAGCTTCTCTGGGAATTCTATTCCAGGGCCTCCCCACCCTCACAGCCAACAATCCCTTCTCAATATCCCATCCATCCCTGCCCTCTGACAGTGGGAAGCCATTCCCTGTGTCCTGTCCCTCCATCCCTTGTCCCCAGTCCCTCTCCAGCTCTCCTGGAGCCCCTTTAGGCCCTGGAAGGGGCTCTGAGCTCTCCCTGGATCCTTCTCCTCTCCAGGTGAGCACCCCCAGCTCCCCCAGCCTGGCTCCAGAGCAGAGATCACCTCTGCCATGGGTGGAGAACCTTTCACCAGACAGGGAACTCAGTCTGATTCATCCTGTAATGTCAGACCTCACTTCACCTGCTCTGTGGCAGATTCCAAAGGCTGAGCTTTCCCACTGGAGCCGGATTTCCCTGGATCAGACACCACGCACTTCCCAAGCAGAGCTTCTCCAGCAGTGCCAGCCCTGGGACAAGGCCCTGGCTGCCGGTGCTTACCTTGATGGGAGGTTTCCTGGTCAGGTGGGACACCAGGAAGTTCATGGCGATGTCCTCGCAGTTGATGTACTCGTCCACCATGTCCCTGATGGCCTGGGGCATCACGTAGGAGTACAGGTAGGCATAGTACTGCAATGGGAAAGGCACAGTGTCCTCCAGGTGCTCCACAGGTGACAGCAACACGTGCAACATGTGGGCTGTGGCTGGCTCAAAACTCAAGGATCCCAGAGGAGGTGTTCCCCATAATGGAGTTAAACCCACACTGAGATCCACAGCAGCAGCAAATCTCCCACAGCCACCACCCTCTCCTGGAAGCTCAGGAATGGAGGAATGGGGGTTCCAGCCCCCTCAGATCCTGCTCTGTGCTGCTGTGGATTCAGCACAGCAGGAGCAGCCACTGGAGATCCTTCCCAGTGCCCTCAGGACCAGGTTCTGGCTGTGTTTCAGTTTGGAGAAAGTGAGGGGGAAGGAGCAGAAAGCTCCTCTGTTGCAGACATCTTTTATGAAAAATCCTTTCTTTAGGACTTTTCCTTCTGAAAAGCTGAGAAGCCTCAAGAACAAAATGTAAACATTGATTATCTGCTGCTGTAGAATGCAACAAGTAGATCTTTGACTGGCCCAGGTTAGTTCTTTCTAATTAATGGCCAATCACAGTCCAGCTAACTCAGACAGACAGCCCAAGCCACAAACCTTTGTTATTCATTCCTTATTATTCTATTCTTAGCTAGCCTTCTGAAGAAATAATTTCTTCTATTCTTTTAGTACAGTTTTAATGTAATATATATCATAAAATAATAAATCAAGCCTTCTGAAACACAGAGTCAAATCCTCGTCTCTTCCCTCAACCTGAGACCCCTGTGAACACCGTCACACTCCCCCATTTGTCCTTAAAAAACCAGATCCCCCCAAATCCACAGCCTCAGGTGGCTGTGAGCAGGAAGGGGCAGCCCCGGGGAGGTCTCACCTTGTGGAAGAAGGCAGCACCAGTGAGCACCATGGAGAGCTCGCAGGAGTAGTTGGAGTTGTAGAGCCAGGACTGGTGGGGGATGTCCCAGGCGTGGTAGCGGCCCGGGAAGCCCACGATGCGATCCCTGGCCTCTCTCCACACCCTGCAAACACACAGCTGCCCATGAGACACTGACCTGGGAGCCCACCCAGAGCTCCTGGGGGATGGAGGGGTCTGTACATAAAGGAGTTTGGCAACTGCTTACCCAAGGAATGCCCAAAGGGCAAAAAGGAAAACCGTGTTAAATGTGCTCCTCTCCTAGAGCCCAGCCCAGCTGCTCATGCACGGGGAAAGGGCTCCTAATCTATAAATCAGGGATTCTATAGCTCATAAGGGCTGGAGGTTTAAAAGAAAACTAAGGCCAGAGCAGCCCAGGCTCAGCCTGGGAGGAGCCCAGCGTCTCCTGGCCTCTTCCCCAAATCGCTGGGACTTTCCATCTCCCAGCAGCTCAGTAAAGCCAAGATAACATCAACATCCCTTAAGGAAAGCTTCAAGGCCAGGTTGGATGGGGCTTGGAGCACCCTGGGATAGTGGAAGGTGTCCCTGCCCATGGCAGGGGTGGGACTAGATGAGCTTTGAGGTCCCTTCCCACCCAAACCATTCCAGGACTCTGGAAATTCCGTAATTCCCTAATTCTGTGAAAAGCTGCTGAGATGCTGAAGACCCTGGTGTCTCCCAAGGGAAGGCCTGGATTGCCAAGGTGCTGGCTCCTCATCCCAAACTGCAGCTCCCTGGGCTCTGGCCCCACAGGAAAAGCCTCCAGAGCCCTGAGTGCCTCCCTCACCCCGACACGTGCTCACAGTCCAGCCTTGGGAATGAAATCCTGAATTTTGCATGTGGAGCGTGGGATTGCTTAATGTTCTGCTCTCATCTGCAGCTCACGCTCCTCCAGAGAAATCCCCCAGGAGAGCTGCAACACTGGCTGCAATAATTAAGGAAAAAGTCAGTGCCTGATGCCTGAGCTGGGAAACAGACCCGGCTTCCACAGGCAGGGCTGCTTGGCTTCCTTTGGCTGCTGCAGTCCCCCTCCCTGCTGCTCAGTGCCCAAGCTGTGACTCCAGACTGCGTGAGAGAACTCCCCGTGCACACAGAAGGGTTTTCTCTTCTTGCCAGGCACAAAACTGGGCAGTAAGTGCCATTTTTGGGTTTTTCCCCTCATTTGGATGTGAGTTTCTCCCACAAGCCCTGTTCTGGGAGAGCTACAGGAGGAGAGCAGAAGATTCCCTGAGCTTTCCTTACACTGATGGAGCACCAACGTGTTTGCTGTTCAGTCCTCCACTCCAGTTAATGAAACTCCAAGATAATCCCAAGGAATCAACACCACCAGCAGCTTCCCTGGCTCTGTCCTCCCCCCAGCACAATGCAGGGTGATTGTTTAGAAAAGCTGGAAGTCAAAACCATTTATCTCCTTTCACTTCTCCTACATCTTCACTTTCTTATGAAAGTGACGCTTTTTTCTTCCCAGCTCAGCCACAAAAACCAGGATTTCTCTGGAGAATCGTTCTGGGGGTGCTCAGAGAGCTTCCTCCAGCTCCCTCCTGAGTGGCAAAAATGATGGGTTTGGCCCCAAAAATCAAAGCCTGGAGCAAAGTTTTGACAAAGCCCAGCTGCTGTGGGCAGAGGTTCACTGCAGTGCCAAGACTCCAGCAGCTCCTGGGAATGTGTTAACACAGGGAGGCTTTGTGGGAACAGGGTGTCTGTAAGCAGGGACATGAGTGAGATTAACACAGGGCACTTAATGACCTTCATTTGATGCTCTCCAGGGCTGATCGGCAAAACAGAGACCAAAAAAGGGTAGAAAACAGCCCAGTTTGGATAAAGAGCCTGGAATGGGGCAGGCAAGGGAAGCCAGGAATCCTGACGCCTCCTCCTGCACTTTAATCCCTCTCACACCTCATTTCTCATCCCCCTGAAGGGGCCTGGTGGGTTTCTAGGCATTTTGTGCCTTTAAATCCCCCTCCCAAGCAGGTTTTGGTCCCCATCTCCCGCCCCCAGGGAGCTGCTGGGTGTTCTCTGACTGGGAATGGCAGCTCCTGCTCCTTGTGGCTCCTTGTGGCTCCTTGTGGCACCTTGTGGCTCCTTGTGGCTCCTTGTGGCACCCTCACTCCCCAGCAGCTCCTGGCAGGGAGGAAGCTTGGGCTGCAGGAGCTGCAGGAGCAGCTGGCACAAAGCTCCCCCAGCAGGAGCCCCCTCATCCCTGTGAGCAGGAAGCTTTTGCCAGGGAAAAGTCAGGGGAAAGCTGGAGCTGGAGCAGAACAGGGTGGGAGTGAGAGCAGCAGAACCTGCCTTTGGTGTTAAGAAATGGGGTTTCCTCACTGGGATCAGCTTCCCCACCCCATTAATGTGTGTTTCTCCAAGGAGCAGAGCTGGGAAGCCACGGGAAGAGAGGTGCCAGCCCTGACTGTGTCCCTGGCTGCTCCCTGGGCAGGTCCTGGCCGTGGGGAGGAGCAGTTTGCGGGGAGGGCTCACCTGAAGCCAAACATGATCTCGTCGTGGCGCAGGTGGGCGTCGTCGTCGATGGACAGGATGGCCTCGGTCTCGATCTCGTCCCAGGGCAGGAACCGGTTGTTCAGGCTGTTCTTCTCCGTGCGCACCACCTGTGGTGACATCAGTGACATCAGGAACATTCATGGGGCTGCAGGGCACAAGGTGGGGGTTTGGGCCTGGGGCTGTGCCAGCTGTGGTGGCCCTGGCAACCTGTGAGTGGCAGTGACATTTATGGGGCTGAAGGGCACAAGGTGAGTCTCGGGTTTTGCATTGCTGAAATGGCTCCTGAGGGATTAAAGAGGCTTTCTTCCCCGCCCCATGACCAAAGAAGAAGTCGAGATTCCTCAGCTCTGGTTTTCAAGGTTGTTTATTTTCTCTTATCTCATACATTGTCTTTCTGATCTGCTGAGGTCTGTCTGGCAGGTTGGTTCATGGCACACTGACCGCCCTTGTGTTAGCTTTTTATACTAAAAACCACGTGTACTTTATTTACAATAATTTTCCAATACCTATCACCTATGTTAGACAGTGAGCTTCTACTCTAAACCAATCCAAAAGTGCCACCATCACAGCAGAAGATGGAGGACAAGAAGAAGAAGAAGAAGGAGGACAGGACACACCCAGATTCCTCCATCTTGCCTCTTGAACCCCCATTCTAAAATTCAAAAATTCTACTTTTCCACCCTGTGACAAATTCACTATCATTCTACTCAAACTCTTGTGGCTTGTAAATCCTCACACAAAGTTGGTAATTGTTTCCATGGGCTAAAATCGAAGGCACAGGTGTCTTTGACTCCGTGCCAAGGTCTCTGAGCCCCCTGCCAGGGTCTCGAGTCCTCCAGGGCAGCCAGAGCAACGTCCTGGGTTCTGACAGGTGAGGGTTTGGGGCCGGGCTGTGCCAGCTGTGGTGGCCCTGACGACCTGTGACATTTGTGGGGCTGCAGAGCCCAGGGTGGGGTTTGGGGCCGGGCTGTGCCAGCTGTGGTGGCCTGCAGCAGCTGAATTGCTGCTGCTATAATCCAGGGTAAGGATGCAAAAGGGGCCTTGGCAAAATATCCACAGATGTTTTATTCAGATGTTCAGGTGCCAGCACCCTCACACAGAGGGGCTGAGTTTGGGTCTGCCAAGGGGCCTGGGCTGACCCTGGTCTCGGGCAGTACAAGGATGAGGCCAGTCAGGGAATAGGGAGGAGAGGCTCAGGGACACAGGAACAGGCACAGGAACAGGGGAAGGAGCCAGTGGGGTCTAACAGCTTTTTGAGGGAAGCTCCTTGTGTCTCCCTAAACCAGGGAATGGCCCCCGGGGTGTCCACAGTGGCCCTGGGGTGTGCTCTGAAGCCACAAAGTGTTGGCTCAGCCCAGCAGCAGCTCCAGCAATTCCCTCACCCCATCCACACAGATAGAAAATCCCACTGAATTTCTCCCTCTTCCAAGAATTATAGAACAGAATCATGGGGCTGAAGGAGCACACCAGGATCATCCAGTCCAATCCCTGCACAGACACCCCAACAATCCCACCCTGTGCATCCCTCAGGACATTGTCCAAATGCTGCTGGCACTGTTGGGAATGTCACCATGCCCTGGGGAGCTGTTCCAGTGCCTGACACCCTCTGGAGAAGCACCTTCTCCTGATTTCCAGCCTAACCCTGCCCTGGCCTAGTTCCACACTGTTCCTGACAGCCCCATCCACCCTGGATCCTTTCCCCTGCTCTTACACTTTCAGCTGATCCAAAGTCACTCCGTCCATCCCACATTTCCCACCCCATTCAATCCCTCCAGTCCTTTCCCTGCCTCTGCTCTGAACAATCTTAATTTAAAAAATTAAGCCCAGCCTGGTGAAAAGACCAAAGCATCACAGCAATAGAACTCCATTAAATAAGATTACATTTGATCCCACAAAGAAGCCCACGCTGAAAGCATTAACAGTGGAAATATTTGTATCGGGATCTGCGTGACAGCTGGGATGATTAAATTCCCATGGAAAGCCAGTCTTGGAGCTTTCATCTGCTGACAGCTCCAGGGGGGATGGAAAACTCAGCAGAAACATGTTGAATATTGCACTGAAGAGCCATCAAAAGCACCAACAATTCACTGCAAGTGAGCAAAGTGGGCAGCCCTGGGCTATGGAAAAGCAGGGCCAGAGGTGAGCCAGCAGCATTCCCACCCCAGGAGCTCTGTGGTTCCATCGGGACATGGAAAAAGCAGGGACAATGCTGGCACAGGAACTCCTGATCCTGCTCCTTCCCAAGGTGGAGAAGCATCACAAAACTTGGCTCAGTGTCTGGCTTGGCTGAAGGGTTATCCAGAGCCAGCAGATGCTCCCAGGGGTTCCTTCTCTGCCTGGGAACTGCTGGAAAAGAGGAGGCAGGAGTCTGGGTGGGCATGGGGTGAGGAGGGAAGCAGCAGGAGACAACGCCACACTCCGTGTTCAGCTGTGGGAAGGACCTGGATCTGCTGGAGTGAGTCCAGCCTGGAGAAGGGAGAGCTCAGAGCCCCTTCCAGAGCATAAAGGGGCTCCAGGAGAGCTGGAGAGTGTCACCATCTCATTTTCTGGAAAAATCTCTTTGCCCAGGATTTCTTCTCCTGGGAAGCTGAGAGCCCTCAGAGAAAATGAAAACAATAATAATCTGATTTGCTTCTCCTGCGTTTTGCTGCTTTGGAATGTGTTTGGAGATTGTTTATCCAACAGTGACTGTTTCATTGGTTTCTGCTGTGAATTGCTTTGACTCATTGGCCAATCATGGCCAAGCTGTGTCAAGGCTCTGGAAAGAGTCACAAGTTTTCATTATTATGTTTTTATTATCTTTTAGCCTTCTGTCTGTATCCTTTCTCTATTCTTTAGTATAGTTTAGTATAGTATTCTTTTATATAATAGAGTATCATAAAATAATAAATTAGCCTTCTAAGGACATGGAGTCAGAGGCATCATTCCTTCCTTCATCTGGGAACCCTGCAAATACAAGACAGGAGGGACTGGGGACAAGGGATGGAGAGAAGCTGTGGCTGCCCCTGGATCCCTGGCAGTGTCCAAGGCCAGGCTGGATGGGCTTGGATCAACCTGGGATGGTGGAAGGTGTCCCTGTCCATGGCAGGGGGTGGAGTGGGATGATCTTTGAGGTTCCTTCTCTCCCAAACCATTCTGGGATTTGAATTTCCAGCTTGCTTTGCAATAAACTGTGTGGGATAAAACCCCGCCTGCTGTATAAATATGGGTGATCCAACACATTAAATAATTTCATTCTTCTGGTGTGATTGATCAGGCTGGAACAGAACAGCTCCCATTTAGGTGGTGATGAAGCATCTCCAAAAAGTGCAGAAGACCCTGATCTTGACATTGACCCCATGCAGCTGAGAGAGGAGGGAGGAGCTGGAGTTGGACACAGCAGCAGGGATAACATGGGAGCAGTTGAAGGAATTGTTCAGGAGGGAAGGTGCATTTGGAGCTGGTTAATTTGGCCACGTGGCGCTGATGAATGTCACTGAACCTTGCTCAGATGCAGCAGCCAGGGCTGCCAGGTTTCTCTTGGCTTCCCTGATGTGAACTTCCCGCTGTCCCTGGGTTGTGAAGTGTCCCTGTAAGTGTCCAAGGCCAGGCTGGAGCAGCCTGGGATGGTGGGAGGTGTCCCTGTCCATGGCAGGGGTAGGATGAGATGGGCTTTGAGGTTCCTTCCCACCCAAACCGTTCTGGAATCCTCAAAGTCACCAGCATGAACCTCCTGTGAGCTCCAGGGCAGAGGAGCTGGCACTGGGAGAGCTCTGCCAGGAGCTCTCAGCCAGAGTGGCAGAATCCACCTTTCCTCTCAAACACCAACCTTGCTCCTTGGGAATTGTCTCCCTTCAGCTCCCACCCCCTGCCCTGCTGGGTCTCAGCCCCAAAGAGCCCAGAGGTGCCATCACCGACCCTCTCTCTGTCCTTTTTCAGACTCTGAGGTCTCCACCTCTCCCCCAGCACTGCCCTTCCATCACCTTAATGACCAACTTTGCCACAACTTTGATCCTTCATGGTCTCGAGCCAAGAGCTCCGTCCAACCCCAGGGAAAGATGTTCCCTCAGCCCTGGGAGTCAGCAGCTCTCCTTCCCAAGGAGATTCAAACAGTGAGGAGGACACAAAATCAGCCAGAGAACAACAAGAGAGACCCCAGCCCATCACCAGCTCCCACCTCCCCTCACAGCAAGGGCTCCAAACTCAGAGCAGAGCACCACTGGTGGGATCTGCACCAAATTCCAACTCCTCCAGACTCAAACCCACCCCAGACTGTGCCCTGCTCACCTTATTTTGGTTATTTTTGACTTTTGTTTGGGATTAATTCTCTTTAAAACTCTTTATCATCAGCAGTTTGCAATGTTTGGAGACACCTAAAATGCCTCCAAGCACCCAACAGACCACATCAGAAGCTTCTTCTCCTTTTAGGAGAAGAAAATCAGTTGGAAAATCAGTTCCAGGTGATTCAGTTCCACAACCTGGGATTTGTTTGACTCGAGGAGCACAAAACCCCACAAATCCATGACATCCATTTCCTGCCAGTATTTTGTTGTTCACAGACACACTGGACAAATGGATCTTAAAAAAATCTGAGAGAAAACTAAACCAGAGCATAAATCCAGAGTCTGCCCAGTAATAATGTCCTTTTACCAATATTTTAAAACACATTTTTATACATAAACACAAAAAAAAGCAGCAAAATCAATACCTTCCAGCAATCTCCTTGCTGGTGAGGCTTCATGCTGAAGCTTTAAATTAAGTGTCACATATCATCTGATGGTGAAAACGTGAGGAATGCCCGTGCCCTTGGAGGAGTTTTGACAGCTCAGCTCAGTGAACTGGATTGATTCCTGGGCAAAGAGCAAACTCTGCAAGAACCTGGGTGCCTCATTGCTCATGTCAGGGGAAAAAAGCCTGGAGGATGCCCTTAGGAGAGCTGGGTAATTTGGGGAGACAGTGAATGAGCTCTCATCTTTACCAAAGGTGAGAGATTCTACCCAAAAGGGCTGGGAGAAGAGAGCAGGGTGGGTTGGGACACCACGAGCTCCCTCTGCTCCACTGAAAACAGGACTTGGATCCTCTCCATGCAGAAAGGGTTAACTCATCTCCTGGATCAGAAAGGGTTAACTCCTCTCCTGGATCAGAAAGGGTTCTTGGTTTTCCCAGCTTTTACAGAGATGGGGCAGCTGAGAGGCTTTTTAAACTATTTTACTCCATTTTCAGTCTCAGTGAAAGGTTTTACGTAAGAGATGTAAAACTCAACACCATTCCAGCAGAAGCCACCCTAATTCCTGGTTACCTTAGAAATGTTTCCCAGCTTTTGCCACACAATGCTGCTAACACTTCTAACACCACTCCCCTTCATTTTTACCCCACAATGAATCTTTCACAGTTCTAATTCACTAAAATATCTGGTCTTTTTGCAAGGCCATATTTTGAAACTTGTTGAAACTTGTTCCAAGTTCTCTCTCAACAATGTCATCTCTATTCCACGGCCTTCCTAAGGCAGCTCACCTTATCTCAGAGTTTGCATACAGATGTACAAAACTGTGTGAGCCTTCTGTCAGGTTTTCAAAATTATTTATAAATCCATTTCTCACAGCGGGCGACCAGTCTGAGCAGCCCAGGCTTGGAACTTGGCTCCGGAGGTGCCACCGTTGTTGATCTTCATCCCACCCACATCCTCGCTCCCACCTGAGCAGGGTCACTTCCCACCCTCCCTCCCCTCTGCCAAGGCTGCTCCAGCTCTCCCATGAGCACATGTGGGGAAGAAATCAATTAAAAATCAGCCAATTGAGGCTTAATAGAGGTCAGGAAGGGTTGTGTTGGAGGACTTTGGGAGATGGCAAACTCCAGGAAAAGGGAACAACGAGTTCCAAGTATCCCTGAAGCCACCCTGTGACATACATTAATTTTCAACTCCTGAATTTTTTATTTCCATCCTTTATTTTCAACTCTGAATTTGGCCAAATCCAGACATGTTTTGATAAAGAAAGTTGCCTGGATTGGCACTTGAGACCCACAGACTGAGATGCACCAGAGTCCCTCCCCTCTACACATCAGGCACAAGTGCTGGGATTATTGACAAGACTCCCTGGAAGGAGGGAAGGGTGTGCAGATCCATAAACTGAATAAATCACATCCTTTATTATCACAGACAGCTCCACTCCTGCTCCCTCTGCAGCCGAGGTGTGAGATCAGACTGGCACTTGCTGCTCTGCAAATGCAACCAGAGATGGGCAGGAGGAAGACAAGAACTCTGCCTGGTGCCACCAAACAGCATCTCCTGGGTCATTTTTTGGAAGTGAAACTGTCAGAACGAGTTTGCACTGAGCCAAGCAACAAATGTGGGGTGTCAGACAGGGACAAAGCTCCAGGGTGGGTAAAGAGGAGGAATTTCCTCATGGAAAGGGTGGTTGGGCATTGGAGGGGGCTGTCCAGAGAGGTTTGGAGTCCCCATCCCTGCAGGTGTCCCAGGAAGGGCTGGATGTGGCACTCGGTGACAAGGTGGGGATCGGGCACAGCCTGGACTCGATGGCCCTGAAGGGTTTTTCCAGCCTGAATGATTCTGTGATTCTCTCAACATCCTGGCTCCAGCAGGAACTCTGGCACTGGGCAAGGCTCCATATGGAAAGGACACCCCTGAGGTTCCCTTTGCTTTGGCCCTGGTGTCTCTGAGCTCTGTCTCATTTCATGGAAGGAGAGAAGAGGCTGAGCCCAGGCACGCTGGCTCCACGACAAACAGCCAAGCTCTCTGCCAGGACAGGTGCCAAGGAGAAGCCAAAGGAGCTCTGTCATCACCAGAGATGCCACCCACAATCTCTGCAGCCCATTCCCAGCGAGGTGACATTGGAGTAAATCCCGTGAGCCCGAGCACGGCCACGTTTGAAACTCGATTTTCTCAGTGTTTTATCACCACCTGTTCTGGGCAAGCTGAGCTGCTCCACAAGAGCTGGCAGGATCACTGTGGCTCTCAGCCCAGACCTCAGATCTGCCTGGCTGCCCCTACCAAGGACAACCATGGTGGTGCTTACTGAAGGTTTCCAAGCGCAGCCTCACACCCAGCGGCGCTGATGTCCCGCCCTGCCCACGCAGAACCTTTTCCCTCCTGCCAACCTCAACTCCCACCATGAGAAAACCCTCAGAGGACAGAAGTTCATCCAGCTCCTGCTGGCCAGCATCCTGCTTTCCAAAGCCAACAGCACAGACCCAGGCCTTTGGCTCAGGCAGGAGTTCTCATTTCATGAGAAATAAAATAACCTGGCCTCACTCGATACAACACGAGGCTCCTCCAGGCGCATTGCCAGAGCTGCATGGGCAGGGAGGAGATGGGATGCCAGCATGGCATTTCCACCAGAGCCAAGCCTCTGGGATGATGCCTTTCCTCCCCAAAACCACGCTCTTTTTCCCAATAGAGACCCAAAAACTCGAGGAAATGAGTCTGGCACAACACAGGGCTCCAGGGTGTTTGTGGCAGCTCTGGATGAGCTGCAAATCCAGCAGGAACTGCTGCCCTGCACTTTGACACTGTGTGAGCAGGGTGTCAAAGCTCCTTCCAGACACACTGCCAGATCTGACTGAGCAGGCTGGCATTTTGTAACAAAAAATAGATGTTCTTTTGTGTTTGTGATAATGAATGTTTAAAAAACTTGGGATGCAGAGGTGAAATCACAGATGCACAAAAAGCAGCTCTGGGGTGTTTGGTAGGACAAAGATATTTGGGTGTGACCCTGGGGTTAACACACTCACATCCTGATAAATCAATAAATGGGAATGGCTGGGACCTCAGCTCCCAGCTGTGGTGTCCAAGGGGGACATCAGTCCTCACCCATCCCATAGAAATCCTCTGGAATCTGCTCCCTAGTTTGGCTTGATGGCACAAAAAAAAAATCCATTTATCTGAGCATCCAGCCCAATTATCTAGATATTATTTATCTACCATCCAGCCCTGACACTCTTAGCAGGATGTTTGTGTTTGGTAGGACAAAGATATTTGGGTGTTACCCTGGGGTTAACACGCTCAGATCCTGATAAATCAATAAATGGGAATGGCTGGGACCTCAGCTCCTCAAGGCACATCCAGAGGGAGATCCTGGATCCTCCTGCATCCAGCCAAAGCCACAGGGCATGTGCTCCTCTCGTGACTGGTCTGTCCCCACCAACCACCCTCACCATGCCCAGCTTTGTTCCAGGACTGGATGATGAGTCCCAGGACGTGCTTGGATGGAGCTGTGGTGTCCAAGGGGGACATCAGTCCCCACCCATCCCATAGAAATCCTCTGGATTTTCAAAAAAATCCATGGATCTGAGCATCCAGCCCAACCCTGACACTCTTAGCAGGATGTTTCCTCAGTCATGCATTGCCTGAGGAGCTGTCCCTGGTTTTTACAGTGGTTTCCCCTGGCAATTCTTCACCTTCTTGTTTTCCCTTTAATCCTGCCTTGTAAAGATGGATTGGGAAGTTACTGTTATCCCTTTCTCATGCATTAATTATTCCCTGCTCCTTCCTCTTCACCTTGAAACAGCCACAGCCCCTCCTTTATGCCCTGAACCTCCAGCTTTGCTACCTCTGACTTAAAGCATTTTCAAACTCTGAATTAAAAGGATTTATAGACTATTTTAAGACTCATCTCCAGAGGTATCAGAAGGGTATTTAGCTCCAAAGCCATCCAAAGGCAGCGCAGGCTGAATGTAAATGGGCAAAACAGAGGCATTTTAAAAATACGTGTAATTAAATAATGCAACATAAAACCCAGCATAAATTATCCCCTGCTGAGAACAAAACCACACAGGAAGATACCATGGAAAGGCTTTTTTTATGATGCTGGGTCCATGCACAGAAAATGTGCAAACACTTGGTCTCCCTTTAAACTCCTCAGCTGAGATCAGTGGGTCGCTCATCTCCGAGAGGAGTGAACAGCTTGAGATCCAAATAAAACTGATTATTTATTCATTTTCATACAGGAGCAGCTGTGCATCTTCCCAGAGAAAGGAACGGAGAAGGATGCTCCTTTTAACATGAAAGGGATGCAGTACTGATTTTTATTCTCTGTGTGTTGCTGTTCGTGGCTGTGCAATTCGAGATGCACATGGAGCTGGTTGTCCAATTAGATTTATTTTACAATTAATTGTAATTATTTGGCTCAAAGAAGGTCCCTGGGATAACACGCTGTCATGTTCCAATACTTCCACCGCTGCAGCTCATTCCCTTCTCAACTTCCCGAAATTCCTGTGTGTGCTTTTCATGAAAGCTCACAGGGAAAAACTGCAGAGTGCAAAGCTCAGGATCCAACTTCCACTGGCAGGCCTGGGACCACGAGCCAGATTTACGAGCTGCTGTTTGCTGGGAAGCAAAAAAAAAGTCATTTCAAGAAGAAAAAGCTCACTCTTTTGGGAGTTTTGATACTGATAACCCAAATGTTTAGTTCGGTGGGGTTTTTTTGCAGTGGAATGGGCAATTCCCAAAGGCGTCATCATGGAATCACAGAATCATTAAAGCTGGAGAGATCAAAGGGGATCAAGGCATTAAGCCATGATCCACACCCAGCACATCCACGTGTTCTAAAACCCCCTCAGGGGTGGGGACTCCAGCCCTGCCCTGGGCAGTTCCAGTGCCTCACCACCCTTTCCATGGACAAATCCCTCCTGATGTCCAACCTGAGCCTCCCCTGGCACAGCCTGAGGCTGTTCCCTCTCCTCCTGTCCCTGTTCCCTGGGAGCAGAGCCCGACCCCCCTGGCTGTCCCCTCCTGTCAGGGAGCTGTGCAGAGCCACAAGGTCCCCCCTGAGCCTCCTTTTCTCCAGGCTGAGCCTCTTTCCAGCTCCCTCAGACCCTCCTGGTGCTCCAGCCCCTTCCCCAGCTCTGCTCCCTTCCCTGGACGTGCTCCAACCCCTCAATGTCCCTCTTGCCACAAGGGTCCCCAAACTGAACCTGGCATTGGAGGTGCCCCAGCAGGTGCCATGTGTGACGTCCTGACAGATGCCACTGTTCTTTCTCAACTCTCTCTCAAGCTGCAGCTGGATGAACCTGGCTGCTTTCACCTGGCAAATCCTGTCTTGGGATTCAAGGCCTGAAAATTCCAATGGAATTCTGCCCAGTCCCAGATGTCAGAGCTGAAGCACCGCAGGGTGACAATGGATGGCAGCAGGAGTGTCCCCAGCATGGATTCAGCACCAGCAGGACATCTGCACACTGTTATTTGTCAGCTCTGAACTTCATCCTCTGTGCCTCCTTCTTCCTCTCCAAATACCCCTTGGCTGCTTTTGTGGCAATTTTAACAGCAAAAATGTTGTTCTGATGAAATGGGGACACCTTCCCCACACTGCCTGTACCAAACCCACTCTGCTAATATCAGGTAAAACACAAAGATGCCATTTGGGACCACTGCTGAGAAAGAGAACACACATAAAGAGGGCAGGCAGCAGCTTCTAACTCCATCCAAAAGGTGCAGTGTTCCTTCCTGGAGCTCAGGGATGAAGGATTCAAACCACTTGTGGGTAGCAAAAACTTCCAGCCTGGTAAATACCAACAGCTCAGGAATGATGTGTGCAGCCAGTGAGCCTGGGGACAGACCTCACACTCCTGCTTCAGATTGGACCCAACTCAGCAGACTATTATTTGTCAGCTCTGAACTTCATCCTCTGTACCTCCTTCTTCCTCTCCAAATACCCCTTGGCTGCTTTAGTGACAATTTTAACAGCAAAAATGTTGTTTTGATGAAATGGGGACACCTTCCCCACACTGCCTGTACCAAACCCACTCTGCTAATATCAGGTAAAACACAAAGATGCCATTTGGGACCACTGCTGAGAAAGAGAACACACATAAAGCAGCTGCAGATCCCTGGAGCAGAGAGAGCCTGAGGAGCACATCAGCTGGCTCTGAACTGGCTCCCATCTCCTGGTTTTGGGAATCCCAGGGAAGCTGTCACTGCACCAGGCAGGGCAGAGCTGCACAAGGAACTGACGGGGAAAGCCTGGCCTTATTTTGGCCAAAATATTCATTTCCCTGCCAGCCTCACTGTCCCAGTGGAGCATTGAGAGCTGTGTCAGGCCGGGTAGGAGCTCCTTGTTATCCTTGGAAGAGCCAAAGGAGAGCCTGGAACAGCCACACAAGAGCCCAAGAACCACTCGCAGGCTGCCACTCCCCAAAATCAGATTTCAATAAACAATCAAAACCACAAAACTTCTGAAGTGTGAAAGGCCAGATCTCCCTCAGCCCATCACCAGCTAATTCCTGCAGTTGTCATTTCCCTGGAAAAGGCACATTGCCAGCCCCCTGATCCCTGCTGAGAAATCTGGCAGAAAACAGACTGGGAGCTTGGGGTGGATCTGAGAGGGGCTGTCACGTCTCATCTGTGAGGCAGGAGATGGAAAAGTCAGGAGGGGGATCAGCAGCACCCCTGAGGTCTCCTCCCCTTGCCAGGACATCAGAGCCGTGCAGCACCAGGTCATGGCATGGCAGGAAATCCAGCAACTTCCATCCTGGAGCCACAGAAATGCACAGCAGAGAGGCAGAGAAGAGCAGAGTGCTGGAAATGCAAGGGCTGTGATCCCAGGGGATTATTGGAAATACCTCCTTTCTGCTCACTAAGTGAGGCAGAGCTTATCTTTCCACACTTTGCTCTTTGGCTGACAGCCCAGCTGCTTTAATTACCAGAGGCTTTCGTCAGTGCAAATCCTCTGTATTGTTGTGCAATTACTTCTTCAGCAGGTTCCTCCTGGAGATCTGTCAGACAGGATTTCCACCACAGCAGGAAAACAAAACACCTGACAGAGCAGGTGCCATTATTTGTAAATTGGTTCCCATTGGTGCATCTCATTCTTTGGAATACATCACACCCAAGGATGCTCCGAGATGTTTCCAACATTTCAAAGCTGCTCTGACCCATCCCACAAGAGCTTCAGTGCAAACATTTGTATCTGAGGGCATCCAAATGAACATCACAGCCCCATAAAGGGAGGAGGGAATTGGAGTCAGGCTATAACTCACTGAGCAGCTACTAAAAACCTGGAATATAGACTCTGATACAGAAGCAGAGCCATCAAGTTTGGAGGCAGGTTATTGTTTTGATGGGAAGAGGACAGCGGATTTATTAATGTTTATGTGCCTGGGAGCAGCAACCATAAAGCACTCAGGCACATAAACTCACTTTTGGCTTCCAGGTGGAATCCAGACCGGGAGCCTTCCAGGGACTTCTGAGATGAGAAGGCTGAGATCTCACTGGGGAAGCTCTGGGTGAAATGAAGACAGCTTTGCTGCCAGCATGCCTGCCCTCAAATCCATCATGGAGGGATGAGAGCTCCTTTGTGGAATGTCAGAAGAAAAGAACTGTCCCAGTACCCACACCACAATCCCCAAATTGGCATTTTATCCTTCGTTGTTGCTGTTGTTCCAGGAGCACAACTCGTTGAGGATTGGCATTTTATCCTTCGTTGTTGTTCCAGGAGCACAACTCGTTGAGAACTGCAATTTCCACCAGCTCCAACGGCAGAGGACAGGCTTGGGACGTCCCCCTGAATGTGGCCAAATAAAGGGAGAGGCATCTGCCCCAACACACAATTTTCCCTCCAGGTGGCAGAGCCAATCTGGATACCAGGTCTAGACAGGTTTCTATGAATTTCCCTTTGCTCATAAAGTTCAATTTCTGGATGCTAATTGCTGGAATCCTTGGCTAAATCCTGCTTTACCTTGTCCATGTCTCACACCAGCCCGTCACTCTTCTACCCAGAGGAGCAGAGAACTCAAGCCATGGGCAATGTCATGTCCTTCAAAACTTGATTTATCCCAAGGCTTTTAATACTTGCTCCAACGAAATCCAGGAGGAAAAAATGCTTCCATCAATAATTAGTGCCAAACACATGGTTGGGAAGAATCCAGACTCCCACAAACCAGCATGGGTTGGGAATTAAGGACCAGCATGTGTTAGAAATTACACAGATCACATAAATGAGTCACCACTCAAAACAATTCCTTTTATAAATTTCTGACAAAATCAACCTAATTAATACCAGTGGTTTGAAAGCAATTTGTGTTGTCACCTGCATTGAGAGCAAGAGGAAAACGAGCCCTGTTGGAAAGAATCATCCAGTTTCTGACTGTCCGGAAGCTTTTCTTATTCCCTCTCAGCTCTCTCCTGTCACAGGCCAAGATGGGGCTGTCCCTTGGCACAGAGATAAGCCAGGCTCCCACAGGCCAGGCTCTGGGCAGCTCAGAGATCAAAGCCATGATCAGGCTGCAAATGGAACTTCCCTGCCCCAAATGCTTTCAGTGTGGAGAACAAAACCCATTTCTACTCCCTCCACGAAGCTCAAACCCCTCAGAGTTCAGTTCAAATGAGCATTCAGGAAGCTGAAGACTTTGCTGAACTATTTGGATGTGAAAGTGTGATCTGGGAAGATAAAAGCTTCAGATTTCCCATCTTTCTGCTGTTAGAAAATCTGGGAATAGGTGAAAACAGCATTTCTGTGAATTTATATGGAGACATACAAGTGGGTGTTTCAGTGACCAGGTGTGGCTTTCTCTGTGCCTCAGTTTCCCTCTAGTGCCCTTAGCTCCTTGCTGGTCCTTTGGCCAATTTCAGGAGAAAGAAAAAAATTCTCACTTTTTTTTTACAGGACTAACACATATTTTCATTAATTAACTAAAAGTTTTAAATAAATGAGAGTGCCTGATTTTCTCATAGGCTCTAAGATGACATCCCCTCACTGCCATCAGGAGAAAAAGCTCCATCCTTTCTGAGAGCCTGCTGTGAAACAAGGGATTCTGGAGACAGGATAAGGGGAAAACAAACTGCAGCCCTTGGTTCTGAAGCCAGCTACTCCATCACCTGCTCCCAACAGCTTTTCACAGGAGATGAACCTTTTCCAGAAGTCCAGGAAAATCCAGGTGCTGCTTTTTGGAGAGGGGAGCGCTCCATATGCCCAGCAGGGCAGGGAGACCCATCAGGCTTTATCACCAATTTGATTTCATGAAAATGGGAAAGAAAAGCACCCATGGGTTTGATAAGAGAGCAGCATCTGCTTCCTCACCAGACACAGGTGAGGAAAGGAGAAGGAACTGTGGGGAAAAGGGGTAGGAGAGTGTCCCAAAACCTTGGGAGTAAATCATCCCTTCTCCTTGAGAGCTGCAATGTCTTTGCTGATCGATCCACAGAGCTTGGGGAGGCAGCTGGGAGCTACATCAGACACTCAGCAACAAGCAGTGATTAAAACCTGTCTCCTGCTTCCCCAACCTCATATCCAAGAGGCACCTTCCTCTTTGTAACCTCCTCATGTCCCTCACAGCTGCCTCTCTGATGTCCCAATGCCCCACGAGGTCCCTCCTGCTCCAGCAAACACAGATTTTCTTTTTTCCTCTCTATTTATTACCCAAATTCCTGACCTCAGCGAGTCCTGCTCCTGTGCCAGGGGATCCATCCGTGTCCTGTGGCACAACATCAACTTATGGCCACTCTGGGAGACAAGGCTGTCTTCACAAATAAGGCAGCCTGTGCAGAATGCACAATCAAACGGCTTTGCACAGCAGAACTGCTCCACCCGGACACATAAAAGCCTGGGAAGAAAGGAAATGCAGATATCCAGGCTCTGGGACTTTATGGGAAGTGGATGTCAACACTCAGTTCCATCATAACAAAGTCACAGAGGATGAAAAGTAGGTGAAAACAAAAGGAAAAAAAAGAGACAAAACGCACCCACACACTCCATTCCCCCCACGCTTGTCCCAGTGCACAGAATAATTTCAAGACATTTGGTATCCTGTTGGTATTTCAACAGGTCACAATTTAAACCCTAAAAAT
>NW_005054576.1:246442-299456 GCF_000277835.1 Geospiza fortis
AAAATCAGTGTGGGTTTTGCTGCTGCCCTGCCCCTGGTGTCCTGTCATTCTGCTTTTGTCCCCAGCAGTTGTGACAGAGCTGCTCCAAACAGAGTGAGATGCACAGGCAGCTTTTGTGGTGATGTTTAATGGCTTCAGCACAGGGACTGGCCCCTGTGACACCTTCACATGTGACAAAACCCACCCAATTATGTCCCCAACAGCATGAAAGGACGATTCCCTCCCTTGATTCTCCTCCCCAGTGCCCAAACCACGCTTCCTTCTGGTCACCCACCCCATCAGCTGCATCCTGAGCCAAGGGGATTCGGAGAGCTGGGGTTTATCTGTGGAAAAGCCATCACAAACCAGCACAGGGCACGGGGGAGGATGAAGGGATGGCTCTAGGCAGTAGCAGAGAGGACTGTGAGGGTGCTGGAGTTAATATTCCAAGTGCAAACTCCGAGGAGTCGGCGCTGCTTGTTCATTATCATCCCGCAGTCACGCACTGCTGCACCTTGGCTCCGGCTCTGCAGTGACAAGCATCTGGATTTTAGGATTCCCAGGTAAACTAAGCAGCAAATTTGTTCCTTCCTCTGCTGCTACACACCAGAAAAAACACAAATGGAGATGGTGAAACTCGCAGGGATTTCAGAACTCGGTTCCCTCCCCGGCAGCAGCGCGGGCAGCAGGTGGTGCTGCAAACCTGACAGCAGCACCCAGCACCTCTGTGGAACATCTCCCTGCCTTCTGAAACTGCTCCCGTGGAGAAACTGAGCCCACAAACCTGGGATACACTGCTGGTAATGCTGGTGCACTGAACACAGACTGTTCAACCCAGGGATGGGGCAAATCTCCTGTGGGAAGTGACTCAGTGTCAAGAAACGGGGATTTTCTCAGCTGGTTTTGTGTGAATTGCTCCTTCTGGAAGTAAACCTGGAGCTCACCATTCCCATATGCAATCCAGGAGCTCAAAGCAAAGTTGGGTTTTCCTGATTTGGAGCACAAGAGCTGTGAGTCAAAGTAAGGCAGGGAAAAGCAGGATAAAGCTGGGACTCACCAAAGAGTTTCTGCGGGTGAGTTGGTCCAGGAAAGCACAAGTCACATCAGCAAGGAAGAGTTTGGTAAATGCTGAATTACCAAGCTGAACCAGGCCCTGAGCTGGCATTTAGGCAAAGCTCCCAGGAAGGAAAAGGATTGACTGAAATGGTGGTGTTGATCAGCATGGAGGTTTTATTCTCTTTTTAACTGCTGGTCAGTGTGATCATCTCACTCTGGATCACACACACCACTGCAGCTTATCTCCAGCTGCTGGTTAGTTTGGAAGGTTGGTGCTGCTCTTATCAGAAAACCAAGCTTGAGGATCCAGCTGCTTGCTGAAGGACAAGCAGAGTAGCTCAGTGTGCCACTGTGAAAAATGCATGTATTTTATGATTGGCTTTTCACAAATATTCAAATGAATATTATATGTATTGTGTTAGAAAGTAATGCTGGATTAATTTTCTTAAGTAGTGTGGTAAATATAGTTTTAGGTTATAAAAATGTTAAAATAGAAACGATGCTATGTAGGATGCTTTTTTTTAAGAAAGGACTTGCAGCGAGATAGCAGCCACAGGACACCTGAATCTTTCAGAGAAAATGAATTTATTGCCCTCTTATCAGAAGAAACGAACTTCTTCCCACCTCGAAGGCGCTGTCAGGATTCAGAGGAAGAAGCTGAGGATGACCAGACAGAATCCTGTGTTTGAATGGAATTTATGCATCATGTATGAGGTGCATGAATATGCAACAGGCTGTTGTTTTTAAGGGTTAATCCTTTGTTAATGTGTGTCCTTTTTCGGGCTTATTTTGCCCAGAAAAAGGTACCCAGACATCTGTAACTCTTTGTCTCTATTGTCTCATATTGTCCTAATTCAAATTGTCCAAATTACTATTACTACTCTATTTGTATTACTATTTTTTGTAACCACTTTATTACTATTAAACTTTTAAAATTTTAAAAACAAGTGACTGGCGTTTTTCACAGCCACCATGGCCACCAGCCTGTCCAGGTTCTGTCCTCCTCCTGCTCAGAAGCATCACCGACAGATCCTGCCGTGCTCCTTAAAATGGAGATATAAAAACCCTTTGAGTGCTCTGCTGGAAAGGACGTGCAAACCTCAGGCATCTGAGCTTCAGAGCCAGCCCATTCACAGAGCCCAAAGAGAAGGGAAAGTCAGGACAGCATTCCCTGGCCAGCCTGCTCCTGATTAATAAATGCCATGTGCAGGTCTGCAGGCCCAGCAGCCTCAGGATGAGCCATTTTCCACAGCTGATTCCTTTCTAAACAAGCAGCTGAATGGAATGAGCCCTCTCAGCCAGCCACCAGGCCAGCAGCAAAGGATGTTGCACCACTGGAAGTGGCTGCAGGGATCAAAGGCAGCGACTTATTCTGGAACAAAGCTGGAGGAAGGGATTACTCACTGCTGGCAGCCACAGGAGCTGGCACTGAACCCAGCCTAAGTGCTCAGAGATGCCTCCAGCACTCCCAGCCCACCTCAGCCTCCAGCAGGAGGAGAAACCAAACTGCTGCAGGGCTTTCCCAGCCACTGAGGGCCCTCACAAACCCAGCAGAGGGAGAGGATTTGGAAGTTCTGGCTGGCACTTCTTAGAATGTGAGCAGAGGTTGGGAAAACATTGCTTTGGGCTCAATAAGGTTTAGCCCCAAATCACAGAATCCCAGGATGGTTTGGGTGGGAAAGGGCCTTAAAGCTCACCCAGTCAATCCCAGCAAAAAAATTAAATCACTAATGTGTTGGATCATCCATATTTATACAGCAGGTGGGGTTTTATTCCACACAGTTTATTGCAAGCAAGCTGGAAATTCAAACCCAGAATGGTTTGGGAGGGAAAGGACCTTAAAATTCATTGCATTCCACCCCCTGCCATGGGCAGGGACACCTTCCACTATCCCAGGCTGCTCCAAACCCCCTCCAGGCTGGCCTGGAACGTTCCCAGGGATCCAGGGGCAGCCACAGCTTCCCTGGGCAACAAAGAATGTCAGCGGTGGCTGTGGTGCGGCTGCTGGAGCTGGAACTGTCACACTCCTGTCCTGGGGAGTTCTCCTAAGGCAGTGCTAGAGATACAAACACTTGGGGCAAAGTCAGTTTTTCAGCTTGCACAAACAAAATTTCTCACTCACAGCCTTTGGGTTTTGCTGCAATCCCGATTAATGTGAGATGGGAAGAGTTTTTGCAGCTTTAAATGTGAGGGTAAAGTGCCAACATCTGTTCCAGGGGCAGCCCTGAGTGACTACAAAGTACTTCACATTACACTGGATTTCCACCTACTCACTTCAGGCTGGGGACAGGGACAGAATATTTGATCAGACTTCTGTGCAGCTTAGGAATTTTTCTGATGTTTTAGTAAATTATGCCATCTATATTTAAGTCAAAGTATTTTTTTTTTAAATCAAATATATTCTGTAGCCCTGTTTATCTCGTTATCCATGAAAGATTCAAAGTTCCAAGGCAGCTTTGAGCTTGGCTCTTGATTAATTCCCAGCCCACCAGGGAAAAGAATTCTGCTTGGGAGGACAACCCCCAAATCACAGCCAAGCAGAGCAGTTTGCAAACGCTGTTTCAATGAGCACATCAATAAATAAGGTCAACACATGGAGGAAGGAGAAGTCCAACTCTCCTCTGGGGAATTCTGCTGGCCCACAGCCACACATCTCTTGCTACCAGCAGGCCCTGGTGGGGTTCAGGACTCTGTTTTGCTTCCAAAGGTTCTTTAATGTGCTACAGACATTGCTTTGTCTCATTAGCTTGTAATTTGCATTAAATGGTAAAATGGTTTGGGTTGGAAGGGACCTGAAAGATCATCCCATGCCAACCCCTGCCATGGGCAGGAACACCTTCCATTATCCCAGGATGCTCCAAGCCCCGTCCAGTCTGGCCTTGGACACTGCCAGGGATCCAGGGGCAGCCACAGCTTCTCTGGGAAACCTCTCCCAGTGCCAGCTCCACTGCCCTGGAGCCCACAGGAAGTTCATGGGGTTTCCAGAATGATTGGGTAGGAAGGAACCTTAAAGCCCATCTCATCCCCCCCCCTGCCATGGGCAGGAACCCCTTCCATTATCCCAGGCTGCTCCAAGCCCCGTCCAGTCTGGCCTTGGACACTACCAGGGATCCAGGGCCAGCCACAGCTTCTCTGGGAATTCTATTCCAGGCTCTCCCCACCCTCACAGGGAACAATTCCTTCCCAATATCCCATCCATCCCTGCCCTCTGGCAGTGGGAAGCTATTCCCTGTGTCCTGTCGCTCCATCCCTTGTCCCAAATCTCTCTCCAGCTCTCCTGGAGCCCCTTTAGGCTCTGAGGTCTCCATGGAGACTTCCGTTCTCCAGCTGAACACCCCCAGCTCTCCCAGCCTGGCTCCAGAGCATCTCCATGGCCTCCTCTGGAGTCACTGGAACAGCTCCACATCTTTCTGAGGCTGGGTTTTCTTCAGTGACCTTCTGGCTTCAGGTGCTTTGATCCTGGATCACGCTGGCACACATGTGCTGCTGCTGTGCAGCTCCTCAGAGTCAGGTGCTGCCTGGACCCACTTCAGTCACAGCCCAAATCCACCCTCATCCTCTTCTCTATTCCTCCTCAAGTTCCCCCACAAAGCTCTGTGCTTTGGGACCTGAACACGGAGCAATTCCTTGCATCCCAAAGTCACTGGGAACGTATTTGTTACACAGAGATGCAGCAGCACTGGCAGATCTGAGAGAATTGGATATTCCCCATCAAAAGAGCTTTCTTCCCTCATAAGGAAATCAGAATCACAGCTCCTTACTTTCTTCTGACACTGGCACGCTCTGGCTTGTGTCTCCTACCAATCCCACACCCCCACCTGCCTCTTCTTCTGACCAGCACATCCCCCACCTCAGCCAGCAAGGCTCAAACAGAGCCTCCCCTCTGCTCCCAATGCTCTTGCCACCCTTTTCCAGAGCAGACTTTGGGATTTCTCACTGTCTGATGAAGCCCAGGGAAGTTTTTCAACATTAACACACCAAACCATCCTTGTAGAGCAATGGTACAAACTCCCTACAGGGAAGTTTTCCATCACTGCCACACCAAATCATCCTACAGAGGAATGGTACAAACTCCCTACAGAGAAGTTTTCCATCGTTGCCACATCAAACCATCCTTACAGTCCCAACAGAGAAGTTTTCCATCGTTGCCACATCAAACCATCCTTGTAGAGGAATTGTACAAACTCTCAACAGAGAAGAATGGTACAAACTCCTAACAGGATTAAACACCCAGTTTGGAGATGGGCTTAGCAACAGGGGGATGGATGCCTGGAGGCTGCTCAGGGTTAACCCTCCTGTGAGAAATCCCAGATTTGGGCTCTTTTAAAACCTGGGATTTAGAAAAAAGGGAGAAAGCAGAGCCAACACACTCGTTCAGAAAGGACCTGGCAGAAGCTCCCTGAGACCCAGCCGCTCCACAGTGTCACCATCCACCTCCCCAAAGCAGGCACACGACAATTCCCTCCTCTGGAACCACACATGTTCCCACATGTTGGTTCCCAACATTCTCCCCAGCGCGTGGCTCGAAGGTGACACAAAGCAACTCGTGTGTGTCAAGTCCCCAAAAAAACCAGCAGGGCTCCAACACAACAGATGTGCAGATGAGAGCCAGGTACAAAAAGCCATTATCTTCCATCAACACAAATGCATTTTTCTTTCACAAATAACACCCATTAGCAGCTCCAAGGAGAACAATCCCCGCTCCGAAGGAGGATGAGGTTTTTTCGGCAAACACAATGCAAAGATTTTGTAGAATTCACAGGTTCAAAAGCACTAATGTGAAAGATTATTTCGCAATTAACCAAGCAATTTTCTCTCCTCATTGTTCCCGGACCATAAGGGTTTTTAAATGTGAGCAGAAGGATTTATTCATCACAATAATAATAAAAGGAAATATTAAATCAATGAATCTCTTTGCATGCAGCATAAAGCTCACATTGCTATTAAGCTCAGTAGCATCCTGTCACATAAACCACACGCAGTTTGTGTATTTAAGCACCATCTCCCTGTTTTATTTTTCCCTTCCCTAATTTGTAAGGCATTATCCTTCCATTTGTCCTCTAAACACAACCAGATTCAGAGCACTCAGTTCTTGTTAGTAGCTCTCTGCCCTTGCTCTCTTTATGAGGGGAGATTTATATTTAATTTTGATTTTTAACAACGGCCAGTGAAGGAGGTTATGCTGGGATGACAAGGAAGACCTAAAATAAATAAAAATTTGGAGCAGAATTCACAAGTCAATGTCCAAGTGAGTACATTTTTCATGGGTCTGAAAATGAATGTTGGCTTTTGAAGGTGTCACTTCTTCGGTTTGGCTGAGGAAAAAAAATAATCAACTCAAATATATGCAAAAGTCAGCTACAACCTTGGGAGCATGGAAGCTCTCACAGTCACGTCAGCCTTGGCTTGTAATTCCTTTTCTGCCATCCCTTGTAACATAAAGTGAGAATTGAGTTTTGAGCTCTTTGCAGTCGACACTAATTCAGCAGGTCCCTCTTTTGTTTTAATAAAAAATTCATCTGGCAAAGTGCAGAAACAGTTACTACTTAGGAATTTATAAGGTGTCAAGTGTCCTCACAGGGAGGCACTTAAAGAGCCTAAGCAAAGATTTCCAACGAGCAACAATCCTTAGCTTTAAGCATCAAAATTCACATTAGGCTCCTCAAAAGCAATTTGCATTCTCTTGAGTGCTAAATACTTGGCACCTCTTGTTTTTCTCCACTGATAAAAGTACCCAAAAGAGGTACAGGCACCTTCAGCCATCCCCCAGGACTGAAGCTGAGCTGACACAGATGACTCCAACATGCAAACCCCACCATGAACAAGCCCACCGTAGCTACATCTGTCTTACCATGATTGGGACGCCAATGTCCGGCCACAGGAGATCCTCAGAGGGAAGCTTGGGAGAGTTCCACACCACCACAACTTTGTTTAAGTAGGGGAGACCATTGAGCCTTTCTAGGGAGTTCATCAACACTTCCTCCCGCTCGTAAGTCAACATCACCACCGTGAACTGCTCCCGCGGGACGTTGCCACCCAAAGCAGCCTGGAACTCCTTCCCAGAGCCACCTGCTCCTCCACCAATTGGTCGAAATCCAGTCCCAGACCCCAAAAATTTTGCTTCTGAGGGTAAAACAGGGTCAAAGGGAGTGTAAGGGAAGAGGTGGAAAGGCCCCGGGGCAGAATTCCAATTCCTGTAGATATCCATCGCGGTGAGGGTGAAATTGCGGAGATATTTGGGAGAGGCGTAGGGCGGCTCTGTTTCCACAGGCCCCAAGTCCAGGTCACCATTGTCTGCCATATTGGGGTCTGTACCAGCAGCTTTGCCAGACCGGTGGGGGATCTCCACGGCGGGTTCTTCTCGGATAGGAGCAGCTGGGATTTGGATTCGAGTCCTTATGATGGCTAAGACTGTGCTGAAGACGTTGTCGGAGGTGGAGAAGTAGGTCTCCCACAAGAAGCGGCCCTGCCTCCTCATGGCAAGGAGATCGTTGTCAGAAATGCTTCTCAGAAGAAAGTGCACTTCTGTGATACGTGGCTTTGGTATGATTAAGGCTGCCTCGTTCCACTGGATCACATCGTTGTAGGGTAGCTGAACTTGCTCCCCGAGAACCACCGGGATGGCCCCGACTTCCAGAGCCTCAAACAGTCTCATGGTACACCCGGCGGAGATCACTAAATGGGTGTCCCCAGGGGTGATGATCAGTGCAAAAGTAGAAAGCTTCAGTAGCTCTAGTCTGTCTTCCCTTTCTCCACACAGAGCCCACTCAGTGGGCAGACTCGCCTTAGGCTGGTTCTTACACGTGAACTCCACCAGAACAAAGTCCAGCTTGCTGTCCTGAACAGCCTTCAAGGTGGTGATGATCCGGTCGTCGTAGTCGGCCGGGGCATTGCCTTCGATCTCCTCTTCGAAAGAGCGAACTTCCTGCAAGCTGGAGCGGAGGGACTCGATCTTCTCCCCCTGGAAACTGAACAGGTACTTACGCTTGACCGGCACCTGGGGCGGGATCTCCAGGAAGTTGGGCTCGGACATGGCGTGGACCAGAGGTGACACCACGATGTCAAAGCCCGGTCGATACTGGGCGTCGTAAAAGGTGGACTGGGCGATCATGGCGCGCCCCGTGCTGATGTTGTAAATGAAGTTCTGAGTTTCCGACTTCCTCGATAGATTGATGATGAGATGGTTGTGTCCATCAGTCCTCCAATATGGCAAAGAGTGCAACTGTTGCTCTAGTTCAGTAGGTTTTGGCATTACAGGCTCTTGCATTTCCCCCACTAAAATTATATACACACAAGCAATATTTGCATTTTCAGTAACATAAACATTAGTTCTGACAGTCGCCTCAAAGGCCTGTTTAATTAAAGGGTCTAAGGAACTACCAAAAGGGTAATCGTCACTGTTGTAGACATAGACTGGAAAGCCAGATGTCAGCGGGCAGCGTGAGTAGTCAAAGCAGTTGTGCAGCCTGCAGTTCCTGTTGGATTTTGGCAGGGGGAAGGTGGCGTCGTCCTTGTCTGGCAGCAGCCGGATGGGCAAGGAGAGCTTGGGCTGGTTCTGAGCCATCAGCTCTTTGTAGGAATGCTCAGTCTGACTGATGACGTTCTTCAGCTGCAGCAGGTCCTGCTTGGCATTTTCAATGCTCTTCTTGCAGGCCTCGATCTTCAGGTTGAGCTTGGCGATCTCGCTGTTGAGCTCCTGCCGCTTGGCCTCGAGCTGGAGCAGCTCCTCGCTGACCGACTCGCGGATGCGGCACAGGTCCTGCACGTGCTTCACCTCGCACAGCTCGTTGCCGGTGCGGGGGCCGAAGATGCGCTTGCCAGCATCATCCGCGTCGTCGATGGTGGTCAGGTAGTAGTGGGCGATGAGGGGGAAGAAAACGAGGATGACGAAGAGGGTGAAGCTAAGCCAGGTGAGCCGGATCCGACTGGACCACCTCAACACCCACGGCTGGCCTCCATTCCCCACTCCCCCATTGCGCAACATCGTATAGCCAGTCATGAGTTCCAAAGTCGCAGCGCGCGCAATCACGTTGGATCAGTAGCCATAACCGAAAGAGTTTTTACAGCGAGTCTCTTGAAGGGAAATGTTATTGTGCCTGCTCAACAAGAAGCCAATGGAAGGGGAATTTCATCTTCTTGCCGTGCCGGCGGCTCTTCCACGGTCGTTTTGCAGCAGGTGCAACTCCTGACCCTGTTAGACTCGATCATTGACCTTCTCGCCCACCCCCAGCCCACCCTTGGTCCGTGGGCAACCTTTGCTGGAAGTGTCACAGCGTTGTCATGGTGATTCAGAGTCACAACTGGCAGAAATAAAACGCAGTGGGACCGAGCCAAACTCTACCGCTGCTGCCGACATCCTGCATTACCATCCGATGAATATGCAGAGGCAGCAGCCGTCGTGCAGACGGAGCCAGAAGGGACTCGTAGCACTGTCAGTCTCTCTCATCGCTGCTGGGAGGGTGAAGCTCTGCCATTCCTACAAGAGAACAATCACACAGTCAGGCTACACAACCAAAATGACCCACTAGTGACCCAAGACATGGTTAGATTTAAAAGCAATTATCCTCTCTGTAAAGAACAACCTCTGGGCTGTCACCTGAGAAGGCGGTGGGATCCATGAGATGTGGACGCACAGCTTGCCCAGGCACTCTGCTCCTTATCAGGGTTGTGTAGGGTTGCTCCAGACCACCGAACCTCCTCAGCTCTGGAGCTGGATCCCTGTTTTTCCCACCTCTCCTCACATCCAAACCAGAGGCGCTGACGTACACCTGCTCTCCCTGCCCGCCCTGCTGTGATCCCGGGATGCAGCAGTGCTGGGAATTTGCACTGCATAACTGAGTGTAATCGCCATTGTTCTGCTCTGGTGACTAGAGCTGATGAGGAATTTTTAGATGAAGTGTTTTGCTTTCATTTCCTGCTGGAAAATTTTGATTCATTGCATGAGAAAGTTTAAAGGGAACGTACTTGTGCTGGTTACGATTAACTGGCTGGCTGTGTATGAGGGAATTTCTGGTCAACACCGGAAAAGTTTATACCGTACATCAAAGCAAAATTGCTGAAGTTAGGATCTGTTGGGAACCTCTTGGGAGAAATTGTTTCTTGTGAGGGTGGCACAGGGTGCCCAGAGAAGCTGTGGCTGCCCACAGATCCCTGGAATTGTCCAAGGCCAGGCTGGATGGGGCTTGGAGCAACCTGGGATCGTGGAAGGTGTTCCTGCCCATGTCAGGTGGAACTGGATGCGTTTCAAGGTCCCCTCCCACCCAATCCATTCTGTGACTCTATGAAATTCAGCTCTGACTCAGCTCTAGGCCAAGAGATTTAAATCTAGGCCACATCAATATGCTGTCAACTAGAAAATCTCCCCTTTTATTGGCATCCTCTAAGGCACTGAAGTTTCTGGGATATTCTTTCATACACTGGACTTCCCACAGCACTGATGAATATAGAGCTGGGCTTAGCACCAGCTCCTGCACGGCCTCAAGAGGAGCTCATTCATTTCCGTTTCAATTTTTAATTAGAAGAAAGTCATCCACGCTAGTGACGGTCATTTTTCACTAGATCTATTTAATGCCCTTCTCATCTACTCATCAAGAATTCCCAGAAAGAAGGTGAGGAAGCAAATCTCAGCTGAAAGAGAGATCTGGAAATGGGCCAAAGCAAAAAAAGTTCACCTTAAAGCAGCAGAGAGAAGTCAGGAGGAATTTTCAGCATTGTACTCAACGCATGTCAGAGAAAATAAAGGGGAAATTTGATTTTAACCATGAAAAATTATCATGAAGAGGGGAAATATGTGGGGTAATAAAGCATAATCCCCAGGGCTATTGTCACAGCCATTTGTTGTCACTTACTTAACACCCCATGATTAAATGGGATTTCCATCCCGTCCCACCAACGTGACCCACAGCCCAGTTGCACAGCAGAACGAACGCTCAAAACTAAGGCAGATTTTAAATTCATGACATTGGCAAACAGCAGTGGCGTAAATCTCAGAAAGCCAGGAGGATAAAGGGGCTAAAAAGTCAGCAAAAGGCTAAATCAGCTTTCTTGGATCTTGGCAGCACACGGCTATGGGCAGATGGGAGGCAGCTGCCTCTGGGACTGCTCTGCCCAGCAGCAGGATTTTAGCAGGCACCAACATGCAACCAAAGGCAAAAAAAAATTAATTTAAAAAAATATTTTATTTTATTTTTCTTTTCCCCCCTGCCTTTTCAGGCCCTCTGCAGGAAGTGAAGCTCATGCTGGGTGTGTGTGTGCCAGTCCCTGCTATTTCAGGTCTCACGGGGGCTGCAAAGATCCTCCAGTTGCCACCAGTTTTCTGCAAACAGCTGGCCAGGAGATGAGCTGCCCTAATAATGCTTTTCCTGAGAGAAATGCCAAAGCACACACTCACTTGAACACCACCAGAATCTAAAAATCAGCTTAACTTCAAGGGGAAAACAAGCTTTGCTGGGTTTTTTATTTGGGGTGCCACGGGGTAAGTGGGGTCAAACGCTGCAGGGTGTTGAGGCAACACAGAAATGAGGGATCATAAATGTGGGTACTGCAGCCCCAAAGGTAAGACAGCATCAAAATCTTATTCCTTTGTGGTTACTTTGGCTATTTATAAGCCATAATTGGTAATGAACTGGCAAACTGGACTCCCTGAAATGGCAACTGGAGTCCTTGAAAAGCCAAATCCATCACCCTACACCTGATCCTCAGCAGCTGTTCTGACAGAGTGGCTCCTCTGCTCCTTCTCTTCCCTGACACAGAGCAAAATTCATCCTCCTCACCTCAAAATACGGGTTGTGAATTAAAAATATGCGTGTGCTGAGAAGTCTAAGGTTGCCAATGTGACTCCATTGCTCTCCTGGAAAACACCACAAGGGAAAGACCAGAGTAGGTTGAGGAGGGATTTAAAATGCACCACACGTGGCTTGGGATTAGCTAAAAGTATGGACTGTCAGTATGAAATATGTGCTGGTGATAAAATGAGCACTTTAGACACACTCCTGGACTCTTCTTCACTATTAAGACTTTATTCCTCATCAACTCAATCGAGCCTGAGGTTGTCACACGTTGCCATTAGGACTTATAAAAAAAAGACAAAGTAAAAACCCAATCTGTGGTTTTATCAAGAGAAACTTCAGGGCTGTGTTTATCAGCCTTGGGGGAAAAGGCTGCTGATTTCCCATCGTTCCCAAAAAGAAATGTGGGAGGAGGAGAAGCAGGATAGCTGCTGGGCTTTCCAGCCAACTCATCCCTCTCACTCCCAAGTACTATTTAGTTCTCTAAACTCACCAATTTCCACACTGAAAACTCTTGTTGATATTATAGCACAATGTTGCTGCCTGATGGAGCTGATTACACACACAGAAAGAGGCAGGAAGAGCCCTTAGGGGATCAGAAGATCAATAATTACCAGAGCCTCTTCCCAAATGCCAACCTGACTGATCCTCAGGCACCACAGGTTTGCACACTGCTCCTTCTCCCACCAAACTCAGCTGCTCAGAGCACACTGTCAAAGCCTGGGATGCATTCCCAGCTTTCCTCAGCTCCACAGCAGGCACTCCCTGTGCCAGTGGGCTTATGGGAATTACCTGAGGTTCTCCCTGTTTTTGAATTTCTAGAAATAACCGAGCTGGTCTGATCTGTGAGTGTTTGTGGAGCCATTACTCTGCAAATGTTCGAAGACTTGAGCACACCTACTCCTCCCTGCTTACACCACTGTTATCCATCTTGCTATAAAACTAGGGAAATGCTGCTCCTTTCTCAGCATATTTGTGAACAGAGCCTGGAAAATTTAAACTTATGGTCCTTCAGAGCTCAGCAGAGCAATGCACAACCATGAGGCAGAACATGACTGCAATGTGGGGAGGAAAATCCACAGGGATCCTCCTGCACCTGCCAAAGCAGTTCCCAAACTCTCTGCGTGCATCCATACTCATCCTGACCCCTTTTCCTTAAGAAATGAGGGGTCTACAGTGTTATCATCCACAAAGTTCTGCTGCTCTCCATGGAGAACAAACCCACCTCTGCCATGCCAGCTCCCTCCTGGCAAACAGACAAGGACCTCAGGGAGTGTGGAAGTGGCTCCCATGCTTTATCTGGGCTTGGAGAGACGCCTTCTATTGCCAAGTCTCTCTTTCATCAGCACTAGGAATGAAGTCAAAGAGAGAAAATAAAAATACAGCACACTCTCCCCTTCAGAACCAGCTGTAGTGGAAGAAAACCAACTCCAAACAACCCTTCAGCAATGATAACTTTCTGTCTCCTAATGCTCTCAAAGGGAAGGATTACATCCCAAATCTCCCAATCACTTTGAGAACAGGAGCAGTTGAACAAGGAGAATAAATCTATCAGGTGTGTGCTTTAAGGTACAGCTGGTTGGGAGCAGATCCATCAAAGGAGCAGATGGAAAATTCACTCTGAAATTGCATGCAGCAGTCTTAGGGATCATCCCGAGGGATTTGTACCATCTCCTGAGCTCACAGGTACAGAGCAATTCCCCCAGGCTGAGATCAGTGCTGTTATATGCACAGGTAAATGTCCTGTAATCTGGAAATTCCAGGGATAAACTGCATCCCTGCCTTCAGGGAGTTTTATCCAAAGCAAGGAACATTCTGCACGTTTGCAGCTCCATGCAAAGCCAAACCTGCTCCCAGCCTTGCTCCTCATCCACACGGGCATGTGTGGGGTAAAGGGATCCTGGAAAAATGCTCCAAGAGCCCCTCCATGTGCTCATCCTGGAAAAGTGGGAAACCACAAGTGCTGAAGTGGTTTTAGAACTGGCATTTGAGGAATTTTGAGTTTTCCACCCCAAGTTCTTGAGGAGGAAGGGCACTCCTGTCACCACAGCACACAAGTGATGTTCTCCTCTGTCCTCCCAGCTGCAGGGAATGATGAGGGAAAAAGCAGGAAGGGCCAACAGATCAACAGCTGGCTCTGAGCAGGTGGAATTCTGGGGCTTTGGATCATGGATTGGTTTACACCACACCAGGTCTGGGGGCAACAGACAGGGTTTAGCTGTTTCAAAGGGAGAAAAGGATCATCCTACAGGAGTCAGGAGGGCTCAGGAAAGAGCTTTAAATAGGATTTGAAGGGGGATATGAGGCCAACAGATATCCAGAACTCACTGGACAATGCTTCAGAGACATCCCGAGGTCCCCTCCCACCTAAATGATTGTATGGCTCTGTGTCCAGGCTCCCAAGGGGAAGCAATTCAGAAATGTGAGGAGAAACCTGGAGTTAAGATGTCCTGGGCCTGCCCCCAGCTCTGACACCGCCTCTCTCCAGCCCCAAGAGGAAATCAGGCACCCCCAGACCTCAAACTCTTCAAGACAGACGAGTGAAGAACTGAGTCTGGCTCTCAGCTCTGTGTTCCCATCTGGGCACTGGGACAAGGCCGTGCTCCAGGAGATGCTCAGTGTTGAGAAAACACAGAAACCTCTCCCCCAGGTGCTCACAGGTACCTGAGCTCTGCCCTCTGCCAAAGGCTGTCCCCGCTCCTCGGCCCAGCTCAGCTGAGTGCTTCACAAACACTCATTTATTCTGATGAAATCCCGGAGCCAGGAAAACCACATCCTGGTTTTAGAGAGCAGGTAATGGAGGTGTGGAGAAACAACTTGCCCAAGGTCACCTGAGAAGCTGAGCCAGCTTGGGATTCACTCCACATCTCCTCATCCTGTCTGCAAGATCATCCATCTTCCCAGCCTGCCTTCTTCAGTGGATTCCTTCTCCAGTGCCTTTCTGCTTTTTGCATAATGCATTGTGAAATCTACTTTACATATAGAGCTTTTAGCTCTTAAATTTATTATTTAGTGTTGTTTTCTGGTAATAAAGCAGTCACAGTGTTTTATTTATTCTTCCAGGCTGTACACAAGCACTTCTCTGCTCAAAGGAACATGCAGCATAGGAGCAAATCCTTCTGTGTCCTGTGGGATGGAGTGGCAGAAAATCCTGGATGAAAGTTCACCCCTCTCCTCTGCAAAGCTCAGAGCAAGGGATCAGAGGGCAGAGTTTTCCAAGAAAGCTGGAAAATCCCTAAAACCACCGAGGCTGGTGTTGCAGTGCTCACCACATTCCCGCTTACAAAGTGCCGAAGATATTTTGGGACGTGGGAAGCAAACCAAGGATGCTCCAGGATGCAGTGGCACAAGCTTTTACTCGCTTCTCAAAGGCATAAATTAGGTGTGGGAGGGAGCAAAGCCTCTCTTTGCTTTTACCTTGAAGTAATTATGAACAAGAATTCTCTTGAGGTTAAACCACAGCCAAGAGCTGGGCGCTCCCTGTCACATGAAAGAAGCATGAGGAGGTCAACTGCAGGCAGGAAGAGAGGGCTGGTTTCCCAAACTGGTTTCCCAAACACTGACTCCATGAGACAGCTCAAATCCTTGGTATTCTTTGTGGTTTCCAGCCCTAGATTGCTCAGGCACGTTATTTTCCCCAAGGCAAAACCACAAAACTCTCTCACCTCCCCTAAAACGCCCTCGTGGCTGCTCCCACAGCAGGAAATAACCACGTGGCAGGTTCAGGCTCCTGCTCTCTGACAGAAGCTTCAGGTCAATCATTAAGCAGAAATTTAAAAGTTTCATTGTCCTGGGGAAGTTATAAGGAAAAGGAAATAGTGCTTGAAAAGCACAGAAACACACAGAGAGTTTAACAGCATCTCACTCAGCAGGGTTGGTCTCTGTGGAAATCCATCTGTGTGGGGTTTATGGAAAGTTTGCCCCTTTCCTGCACACAGGGAATAAAGTTCTGGAGACTCAGCACCTCCATTGAGAGGCCTCTAACAAACACGAAATCACACAAATGGGTTCTTGTGCACCTCAGGGGGCAAGGACCCAGCACTGAGTCCTCACAGGGACAGCGGGAAGTTCACATCCAGGGAAGCCAAGAGAAACCTGGCAGCCCTGACTGCTACAGCTGAGCAAGGTTCATCAGCGCCACGTGGCCAAATTAACCAGCTCCAAATGCACCTTCCCTCCTGAACAATTCCTTCAACTGCTCCCATGTTATCCCTGCTGCTGTGTCCAACTCCAGCTCCTCCCTCCTCTCTCAGCTGCATGGGGTCAATGTCAAGATCAGGGTCTTCTGCACTTTTTGGAGATGCTTCATCACCACCTAAATGGGAGCTGTTCTGTTCCAGCCTGATCAATCACACCAGAAGAATGAAATTATTTAATGTGTTGGATCAGCCATATTTATACAGCAGGCGGGGTTTTATCCCACACAGTTTATTGCAAAGCAAGCTGGAAATTCAAATCCCAGAATGGTTTGGGAGAGAAGGAACCTCAAAGATCATCCCACTCCACCCCCTGCCATGGACAGGGACACCTTCCACCATCCCAGGTTGATCCAAGCCCATCCAATCTGGCTTTGGACACTGCCAGGGATCCAGGGGCAGCCACAGCTTCTCTGGGAATTCTATTCCAGAGTCTCACCACACTCACAGGGAACAATTCCTTCCCAATATCCCACACATCCCTGCCCTCTGGGCATTCCCAGAGGGCCATTCCCTGTGTCCTGTCCCTCCATCCCTTATCCCAAGTCCCTCTCCAGCTCTCCTGGAGCCCCTTTAGGCCCTGGAAGGGGCTCTGAGCTCTCCCTGGATCCTTCTCTTCTCCAGGTGAGCACCCCCAGCTCTCACAGGCTGGCTGCAGAGCAGAGGGGCTCCTGGTCTTAGATTATCTCTGTATATCTCCATTTCTCCCACCTGAGCAAAGCTGAACCAGGGCTTGGAGCAACCTGGGACAGTGGAAGGTGTCCCTGTCCATGGCAGGGAGTGGAACAAGATGAGCTTTAAGGTCCTTCCCATCCAAACCTGGGACAGTGGAAGGTGTCCCTGTCCATGGCAGGGAGTGGAACAAGATGGGCTTTAAGGTCCTTCCCACCCAAACCATTCTGGGATTCTATAAAACCTATCCAAGGTCTCTGCAGGACACTCCACTCCACAGGACTTGCAGATGTGGCCAAAAGCTTCAAAGCACCCCAAGAAGACTCCCAGAAGTCATTAACCAGCAGCAGAGTGGATGATAGGAGATAAGCAGCAGCACAACCCATGGTAATTAAATTCCTACAAAGCGCTGCCACCGCTTGGATTTGGGATGCTGGATCAGGGATCATTCCACACACGCTGTGCTCTGCCTTGTCACTGGTGCCCAGTGCTTCCCTTCCAAGAGATCAGCAAGAAACACCACAAAAAAAAAAAAAAACTCTTCTCAAGCTATCCCTGGCTGGAGAAGACGGACACACTTGGAAAAGGCAGGAGGGGAGATGGCAAACCCCACTCAGATGTGCATCCAGCGTGGAGACTGCTCCTACCAAGACAGGAAGGTGGAAAATATCCAGAAGATGCTGCAGGGCAGATGTAGCAATAACAGCAGTTAGGAAGGGCAAAGTGACACTGTTCTGTTTATTGGAAGGCTAAGAGAGAGGTCAGGCAAGGAGGGATCCAAGAACCTGACCAGAGCTGGAGGTGAAGGAAGGAATTAACTTTCCAGCTGCACAAGGTGGATTCAATCACCGAGCTAGATGAGATGGGTTTTGGAAAGCCACGGGTTATAAAAGTTAAGCTGAGGGTTAGATTGAGCCTGCAGAGAAAGAAATTGATCAATTTAAGACTGACTCACCAAATATTCAGTAATGCAGCATCGACCAAAGGAGGTCTTTGCTCTGGAGCAGCACCCTCCTGCCCCAGGCCTGTGCTTGTGCTTCTGCGATGGGAAGTGCTTTAGGACCCTCCCAAGTCAGAGGTGATTCTGCCTGCTCCCAGGGCTGGGAACTCAGGGATAGTAGGAAGAATACAGCAGGACTCCCAGTTTAAGGGCTGCAAACTTAATGAGCAAACACAGCACTTCTTTTGACCTCAAAAATTACTTTTTAGGATAAAAGAGAGGTCTTAAAATTAAAAAAAAAGCACGATGAAATGCTTCAACCAATGGCACTACTGCATGGAGCCTCTTCCTCAGCATCCCAGAGCAGATGTGCTGCACTCAAAATGTCTTTGTCTATTAAAACTGTGTCAGCTTCAGAGACTCCAAAACTCCCTGTGGCATAAACAGAATTTCTAATGAACAGCTGCAGGATACAGGAGTGGCCGCACAAAATGCAGCTGCTGAGATGGTTTTCTTTGCCCCCCTCTCTCACCAGCTTTTCCCTGCTGTCCAAATCCCACTTCCACCCATTTGGGTCTCTCCTGTCCTCCCTCTCCCACAGCTCTGCTGCCTCACTGTTCCTTCTGCACCCTCCACACATCTCCTGGTCCAAAAGAACCCTCGACCTCTCTCCTGCTCGAGTTTTGCTGCCGCTTTCCCTGCTCGCACCAAGGAACTGCAAAAGGGACAAATTAAGGAGAAAAACGTTATCAAAAAACCAAACCCTGTAATTCCAGAGAACAAGAGCAATCCTCAGGGAAGGATTTATCCTGAGTAAATTGAAACTCACTAATAGATTTTTTAGCTGCCACGCTGCCTTCCAGGCCAAGGCACCAAAGCATGGCTCCTTGTGTGAGCTGGGGGAGCACTTTTAAAATGCCTTTGAAACCCAAAACCTGTCAAGCTTAAAGCCTGGTCCAAATGCACTTCCCAGCTGCTCTCCTGAATTTAATGGTGTCCTCTTAGCTGGAGAAAGAGCTGGAATGATTATTTAGTCAAGTGCTTGTAATGGCCCTACAATGCTCAGCGTGGGATTTTGAGAAAAATATCTGTGGTGTCAACGTGCCCCCGTGAGTTCTGGGAACAGCAGCACAAATGAAGCTGAATTCTTAATGCTTGATGCCTTCAGTTTTCCATGGGGTTCTCCAGCACACCATAAAGAGCTTCAGTTCCCTATTTCCAGAACATTTTATACAGAGTTACTGCTTTGGTGAGCTCCATCCCTCAAATCTGAGTGCAGAGCTGATGGATTCAACAGTTATTGGAAGACTAAGGGGTAAGAGCAGATGCCAAAGCCCTGTTTTATTAGAACCCTCTGACAACATAAAGAGCATCTAAAGCTAAGCAATGTGTCTTTTTAAGGAAATTTTTATTAACTGGTATCGAACATGAAAGCCAATTAATACCTTGTGGCTTTGAGGCAAACTGTCTGCTGCAATCACAGCGAGCCCAAATGCTTCAGCCACGAGTGGTGAGACTGCTGCTGTCACTGAGCACCTCAGAGCAGCCAAGGTTTTGCACAGTTTGTGGTTTGACAGCTCCCCTGGACTGGCAGCAGGATTTTCAGGGCAGAGCTTTGAATAGTTCATATCACGAATGTGATTCCATGGCCAGGAGAGGAAATTCCCAGAGGAACCACAGATAGTGTGGGAACACCCTGCACTCCAGAGAGCCCCCAAATAACCCTCACCATGCAGTCCCTCCTGCCTGCCCACAGCACAGGGTGGAGGGACCCAAATGTCAGCAGAGAGGGCACATTTGGGAAGGCTGGAGCTCCTTTTGGCTCCCAAATCCTCCAGGCAGGAATCTCCAACACACAGCAGCTATTTTTGGAGAGAAGAGTGGCCAAATGTCCTCAGAGCAGCTTGAAAAATGGGCCATAGTGCCAGCACAAGGCTCATGCAGATGAAGCAACAGCTTCCAACACAAGCTGCTGTCTCCCAGCCATCATCCCAAAGATCAGACTGGCTCCAACTCACGGAACTGGTTCCAGCTCACTTCAGGGACCGTTTGGAAAATAGATGGTGAGAGGTGCTAATGGATGAGCAATCCACAAACGCCTCTTCTGGCCATGCCCAGCAGTTATTTTGGACAGAAGAGCCAGCCCCAGCATCTCAAGCTATGCGATCTCACTCTCATCTCAGTGGCTGGAGCCACGAATGGTTCTGATTGCACAAAATTTCCCTGAGGGACAGCGGAGCTCTCTCCCTTTCAGCTTCACACCATCCCAGGCTGCACAGTGTGTGAGTTTTCTATTGCCACCCACTGCACAAAGGCTGCTGGTGGCCAGAGCAAACACCTGATGGCCAGCCAGGAGAAGGGGAGACATTCCCAGAGGTGGGAAAGCTGCTGGCAAACACAGCTCCTGGCTGTGAACGTGCCACAAGGATGGACACCAAGGCATCAGCCTGGAACAAAGTCATTGAGATGGGCACAAAATTCACAACTCAATTTGGCCTCTGTAGAGAATCCCAAAAAAAATATTAAGGAAGCACTAGGATGGCTGTGTTAGATCAAGCCAATGATCCGTTCACTTCAGCCCCTCACTCCTCATTTCCAGCCTCTTTGGTGTAAAATAACCATAAATCATAGGCATGGAACAGTTTATTCAGGACAACTTCCCCCAAACCATTAACAAACAGGAGCTGTAGGAGCCCTTGAAGAATAACAGCTGTCCACCAAAATACCTTTTTTTTTCTTTTTGAAGCAATCAGTCAGAGACATTCAATAGTACAGAGTCTGAGCTGTAAAAACAAAAGGGAAGGGAAGGGAAGGGAAGGGAAAGGGAAAGGGAAAGGGAAAGGGAAAACACACCAAGTACTCAGTTTCACAGCTTCCTGCAGCAGCAACTTCCACAGATGAGCACTGCAAGTTGCCCAGAGAAGCTATGGCTGCTCCTGGATCTCTGGAAGTGTCTAAGGCCCAGCTGGATGGGGCTTGGAGCAACCTGGGATAGTGGGAAGTGTCCCTGCCCATGGCAGGGGTGTGGAATGGGATGAGCTTTGAGGTTCCTTCACCATTCTGTGATTTTAAGGGATTTCCTTTCACCAGCTTCAAACCCAACACCTCCTAATTTAGTCCCTGCTCCCTTCTCCAGCATTACACACATCCACGGGGATGGGAATGACAGGACTCACACCCAAATCACAGCAGAACCAAAGGAACAACTGTCCCAAAGCCACCACGGGAACGAGAAGTGCCACCTTACCTTCTCCAAGCTGCCTGACATCCCACCACATGCTCCTCTCTGCACCAGGCAGCACAAATCTTTTCAATCCTGGCAGCCAGCAGAGTTGGCAGGGAAGCAGAAATACAAGGATCCTACTGCCAAGGGATAATTCCAGCACAAATCTGCACTTCTGCTATTGTCTCCCCCTTCCTGATGGACACCCTGGTTCTCCAGAACACTCCTTTTGTGGAGCAGCCCTCCCTCTCTTTTATCCAGCGTCCTCTCTAACATCTTTGTTCTGCTCCCATTCCACTCATTTCCCAAATTTGTGCCTAGTTTCCTTTTTTTTTTTTAATTGCTCTCAATATGTCACTCTATATTAGTCAACAGCAGATTTATTTAAACGTGTCAATGCTGTTGCTTAGCAGATCTGAGTGTGCTTTACCATTTCAGCCTCCTTCAGAGTCACATGTTCCCCTTCCCAGAGCTCCCCAGCATGTTTGGATCACCAGAAGTTTGAGGAAAACAAAAATAAGTCTGATTCTAAAGGCAGGCCACTGGCCTGCCTGGGAAAACTTCAGGAAAACAAAAAAACACCTCAAAAAAACAACCAAGAATAGGAATTCTGCCCCAAAACACACATGGTTTTATTTCTCTGTTAGGAAGCAGCACCAGGTTCTGGTTTTCTTCCATTTTCCTACCTTTTACCCATGAGTTTCAATGGGAATAATCAAGTAAATGATTATCCAGAGCTTTGGAAAGGGTCTGATACAGAGCCAGTATCAGCTTTCCCCTGCAGCAGCTAATTTTAGGAAATGGCCTTCAAGCACTCTATAAAAGGCTGGGAACACCCAGGTGAGAGCGTGTTCTGACCTTTGAAATTAGATTTGGGTCTTTGCTGAGGCAGAGAGAGAAGATAATGTGCAGCTAAATCCCCCCCGGGAGGTTTTCAGCTCGGGCTTTCCGAGCTGCCCACAGTGATGGTGTTGGTTTGGCCACTGCCCCCAGATCCAACTTGCACATTCACAGATGAGTGACTGGAGAGCCCAGAGGCTCCAAGCAGCATCAGCTCCACACATAAACTGTGCCACAGCTGTCCCAAAATGCTGATGGAATCGTGGAATCACAGAATCATCAAGGTTGGAAAAGCCCTCTGAGATCACTGAGTCCAACTCACAACCCAGGGCTGCCAAGCCCACACTAAACCATGTCCCAAACATGACAAAATTATGAAAAGGACTAACCAAAACCAAGACAACATCACCCTTCTGCAATCCACTGAAGCAGAACAATCTCAAACTCCCAAGGGCACCCCAAAACCTGCCCTGTGGCCACCAGCAGGTGCCAAGTCTGCACATCCACTGAGGACTGTGACTGTGAGATCACCTCCATGGCTTGGCTCCACTCCAGGTGCATTTCCCACATTGCCCCTAAGCCAATCTCATCCTCTGCTGTCCCAAAATGCTGATGGGATCATGGAACCATCAAGGTTGGAAAAGCCCTCTGAGATCACTGAGTCCAACTCACAACCCAGTGCTGCCAAGCCCACCCTAAACCACGTCCTAAACATGACAAAATTATTTATGAAAAGGACTAACCAAAACCAAGGAACCATCACCCTTCTGATGATGTTCTGATGAACATCACACAATCCACTGAAGCAGAACAATCTCAAATTCCCAAGAGCACCCCAAAACCTGCCCTGTGGCCAGCAGCAGGTGCCAAGTCTGCACATTCACCGAGGGCTCTGACTGTGAGATCACCTCCATGGCTTTGCTCCACTCCAGGTGCATTTCCCACATTGCCCCTAAGCCAACCTCATCTTCTGCCCCAAAATCTGCAGCTCCACCACGACCCTGCATCCCTCCCACCCAGGCTGGTTTAGAATCCCAGAATCCCAGACTGGTTTGGGTTGGAAAAGACCTTCAGGCTCATCTCCTTCCAGCGGGGATGCCACTCACTGGATCAGGTTGCTCGGGGCCCCATCCAACCTGGCCTAGGGGGAATTAAATCCCAGGAACTGATGCCATCAACACCATCTCCAGCAGCTGCTAATTCCACATTCAGAGTGCAGATCACATCCAAGGAATTGGGTTCACAACCTTGGGAACCGATACCACAACCTGAGACAGCCCAGCTGAAGAAGACAAATCCCACAGCAGGACCTGCCAGAACGGCTGCTGATGGGTTTCCAAAAATTCCCCAGTCCCCTTTCCACGGTGCCTGATGCCCATTTACTTACAGCCACCTAAAAATAGCCCTTCCCGCTCGGATCGATGACGGGAGCAGACAGAAGTGAAAGGAGCTCATCACTCCACAAACACAGGGCTAAAGGAGATAAAATACTTTGGAAATGCAGCACAGGGAACAATCCCACTCTGGCCTCGAGACAGCCAGCTGGATGGGCTTAATGATTCTTCTCCAGCACCAGCTGTGATTGAATTTATTTCCATTTGGTGTGATTAAAAAGAAAGAGACAGATAAAAGGGAGAACAAAAAGTCCAAGATTTCAAAAGACACTAAAAATAAAATAGTTTGTGTGCTCTTGGCACCCTACCTTGACAATTTTTATATGTGTCAGCCAAGCTCAATAACCCAAAAGGAAGGCACGAGTCATTTATAGGTGGGGAAACAAAGGCATGGAAATGTTAAAATACCAGTTCAATCATCAATGAAATCAACAGCAGGAACAGGTTTAAAGGGTAGGAGTTCCTGAGGCACCTGCCTGTATCCATGCCCTAAAATCCTTGTGTATTTACTCTTCCTGGAGCCTTTTAATTGTCTCCATTGCCTGGCAAGTGCAGATCAATGCTGAGGAGTTCAGTGGCTCCTCACCACCAGCTCCAGCCCATTTAGCTGATCAAAGGCTTTGTTCACACCTCGCGGGGAAAAGGCACTTCCTCAAAATTCCAACGTACAAGTTTAGCAGCAGGAGGCCTGAAATTAATCCCTTTATTTAAACATTAACAACTTTTAAGTGTCTCTAAGCAATTGTGAAGGTTTTATTAGAGAAGGCAATGAAAGCTCATGAGCAGCCAAGTCAAGAGGAAGCCAAGGTTACCTGCACTCATTTTCTGAGTATTAACTTTGACAGCACAAACTCACCCTGCAGAGGGTTTGTACCTGGAATAAAGAGGACAGCAACACCTTGCTGCCAGCTGAAAGCTGTGGGCAGGGATGGATGCAGCAAATCCTCCTGGAATCCATTCCCAGGGCCATGAAGGGTAAGAAGATGTGCTGTGGGCAAACTGCACCTCATTGATTTGTCTTCTGAAACCATCCTCGGCAGATGCTGATTGCCCTGACAGCAGCAAGGGTACTGAGTATCCTCCTGCGTGGATATTCAGGTTACTGAATATTCTCCTGTGTGGATCTTCAGTAGGAAAACCAATGACTGGAAGAAGAGCCTGGAGAGCTCCAGCCCACACAGTCAAACCTCAACTGGACAAAGCCTTGAGCAATCTCATCTTCCTTTGCCACAAGCAGGACATTGAATTAGAGACTTCCAAAGATCCCTTCCAAACTTGCTTGTTCTACAATTCACAGAAATGCCAGAGAGAAGGTGGAAGCCTTTCCTGGAGAGATCTGAACTAGATAAAGCTGTAATGGGTAATAAAAATAACTCTTAGTAAGTTTTTCACTGGATGTATGAGCAGGTGGCAGAGGAGCCTCCCTGCACACTGTGCTTCCCTCTCTTCAACATTTACCTCTGGACACAGGAATACATCTCTTCAGTCAAGACACTTTCACCACTTTCACACTAAAATTCAACGTGTTTTAGTGGCATTGTAGGACTTAATACTTGTAGGAGGTGATAAAACATTCATGAGAGCCACGCTGTGAGATTAAATGGGTTGGGCTGGCATTAAAAGACATTTAAGGGACAGCCTTTAAGGACCAGCTCTCTGCTCAAGCACTGCACAATCATTTCCCCAGATCCTTCTGTGTATCCAACATGCAGGGAAAGGTGTGCACATCCCACCCTGGATCCTGTCTGGTTGCTGTAGTGGGAGAAAAAAAGGCATGGATTAGATGCTGTCTGAATTGCAGATGTCACCAGGTTTGGCCTTTTTTTTAATGCCTCCCTGTTACTGGAAAGTAACTATTGAGTTTCACCAAAGTCAAAAGCTCCTCTCAGGTTCATTTCCCTTTCAGCTGCTCCAACAACTGTCTTGCCAAAATCCATAGAAGACAAAATCTGTAGTTCCTAGGATTCACATTTTGGAATGGCTCCAAATGCAGAGCAAAGGTTTCACCCTTAAGACGCTCTTGCAAGGCACATGGCTATCTCCCTGACTTTGCTGGTCCTGATCCAGATGGAAAAAAAAATCCCCAAAAAGCACAAGTCAGTTTTTTTGCTGACCAGGATTACCTGGCTTAGCATCAGCAGCCTTCAAGGACACGGTCTAACACACCCGAGTGGAAATCACCAGTGCTGGATGCAGCTCCCCTAAATCCTCTAAGCCTCTGCTCTCTGCTGGAACAGCTAACTGCTGATAAACTCACTTTCAGACTATTTTCATAAAACTGAAGGTCAGCAAATGATTTGCTAATGAAATCTGTCACATAATTCTCAGCCTGATGCATAACTCAAGCCAGCTGCACCGAGCAGAGAGACGGGCAGGGGTCAGCTGCCTGCTCTGAGGTGTGACAGGGCTCTGGGGTCACCAGGCCTTGGTGACGGATTCCTCAGAGCCGCATCTTGCAGCAAGCTGTGTTCTGCAGCCTCTCCAAGCCCTGCACCCACCTCTGCAGAGTCTGTCCATGTTTAGTGACACGTTCTGGCCTTGGTGCATCCCTTGGCTCTGCACAATTTGTCCCCATCCAGCAGCTCAGAAGTCGCCCCTTGCCCAGGGTGGCTTTGCAGATGAAGGGTGAGACCTTGCACTGATCAATTCCCAGCATCTACAATGATCCTGACTCTTTTCAAAGTCACTCTGAAGAAACACAACAGTTCTGCCCCCAAAAAGTCTCCAGTCTTGGGAGGTTGTTCTGTTTCCAGCCAGAGGAGGGCAACCACACACGTTGACAACAGGCAGCATCCTTCTGCCTGATACACAAAAATGCACTTTATTCTCATTCCCAGTGAAGAGTTGTTTCATCTTTCCCATTGTGCCTTATTTATGTCTATTCCCGTCCTTGTGATATTTAAAGAGCATCTCCTATACAGAATCACAGAATTACAGAATGGTTTGGATTAGAAGGGATCTTAAAAATCATCCACTGATGATTTTTATTATCCTACCATGGGAAGGGACACCTTCCACTATCCCAGTTTGCTCCAAGCCCCATCCAATGTGGCTTTGGACATTTCCAGGGATCCAGGAGCAGCCACAGCTTCTCTGAGCACCCTGTGCCAGGGCCTCACCACCTTCTGAGTAAGGAATTTCTTCCTAAAATCCAACCTAACTCTGCCCCCTGTCAGTTTAAAGTAGCAGAGTGAATTCCCATGTTAAAGCCAACCTGAATTCCTCATTCCTCCTGCTCAGCAGCAGCTCTGCTGGCTGGACCCAGAAGCCATCAAGCTTGTTCAAACTGTGTGTGCCACTGACCTAAGGAGAATTCATCAATGCCAGCTGGGAACTTGGGCACTGGCAGCAAGGAAACGCTTGTGACATGGTTATAAACAGCAAAGGGACTGGGGATATTTTCTCCCTCTCGTGCACTCCTGCCTGCCCTGCTCACGTGAACCCTTCAGAGCCTGCATCAGGCTGCTCTGAGGCTCTCCTGACAATTTTGAATCGTGAGATGGAGGTAAAAGGGTTTGTTCAGGAGAGCAAAACAACCTTAACTTTTCTATCTTGAGGGAGACTATCCTGCAAGTAACACCATTCCTCAGCACTTAGCTGGAAAACCCAGGGAAAGGCAGGAGTTTATGGGAGAGGCCCCAAACTCTCAGCTCTTCACCCTCTCCCTGTGGATATTTCAACAGCACAAGGCACTGGAGGTGCAGGGTGAGACACAGGGATTCACCCAGCACACAAAATGGAACTTCAGCAACCCCATCAACTCTGATTTTTAAGGATACTCACTTCTCCATCATCATGATGCTCCGTGGTAAAAGCCACTTTATGAGCTCAGCTAATCTGGGATGTTGTTGCATCATCACCTGATGCTGATAAACAATTATTGAAGAGAAAAAATAAAAAAGAGGCAAACAAATCCATGCTTCCCCCCCGGTCTGGGGTGGTTTTCAGTACCATTATCAGGCACCGATAAAAGGGGAAGAAGGAGCTCTGTGGTTTTGGTATGGGCTGCTGTGGTCCCGCTTTGGGTCTGTTCCCTGGCCCAAATCCAGGGGTGTAAGCCAGCCATTGTCATGTTCTTGAGCTTTCTCACCTGCCCAAACACCCAGGCCACATCTGACTTGCCTTGGAGGTTTCATTCCTGGTTGTGCCAACCTGTGCATCAATGGCACAACTTGGCAGCTGGCTGAGGCCACCTCTGGACAAGTGAGTGAACAGAGCAGCCCCTCATGTCCCAAACCTGAGCTGTGAAATCCAAAACCTGCATTTAAAAAATCCCACTTTTACACCACTCCATGACATTCAGTAACAAATAAATCCCACAGCCTGGGCAGGGTTTTCACTCCAGCATGGATAGAGGAGATGTTGAAGTGACAGGGAACTTCCCTGCTCGCCTTTTGTGGGGACAATACAAACCAGCAGAGCAGAAAGACATGCAAAATATCACTTTTCAAAGCAGCAACAGATCTTTCTGTCAAAGGAGAGATTTCACAAGGATGGGCATGGCTGGATTCACGGCAAAACAATCAAGCAAAGCGAGAGCCACACGACCATTTCTCTTCTCTGAGTGTGGAAAAGCTTTCAGGAGATTTATAAAATTAGAGCTGCTGCTGTTGAACATCTCAAAGGGAAAGGGAGGGAGAGGAAGTGTTTCCCCCATGCAGCTCTCCAGCAGCAGCTTCTGATTGTACTCAGTGGGAAACAAGGAGCACTCTCAGCCCCTTCCCTCCCATGGAGCTCCAGGCAGAGGGGAAGCTCAGCAGTTTGCAGGATTTGGGTCCTTGCTTTTGTTCCCCTTCCCTCTCTCCCTCCCCATCCTCCCTTTGGATGGAAAGACTGAGAGAACAGAGCAATTAAGGAATTTGAAGCCTCACCAGCAGCTACTCTGAATGCAGGCACATGAAGCAGCAGGATTCTGCTGGTGACATTTGGACCACAAATGAAGTCCCCAAGAGTAATAAACAATCAGGTAAAGAAATCTGGAAAGAAATTACCCAGCACACCTCGTCTTCCTGGCCCCCATGAGATCCATATAAAATGTGTTAATGCATCTGATTATGATCTAAATTATGTACAGAGGCTCCTGCCAAGCACTCTGTGAAGTTTCTTTATTGTTAACTTGGAAGCTGTTTAAGAACGGTCCAGTCATCATGTTTCAAATTAGATTTGGGGGAAAAAAACTTATTCCTATTTTACTGCTGGCTCAGAACATGGCAGAAGGTCAGGATGTGGGTTTTACCTGCTGAAGAAGAGCAGGAAGAGTGGGGGACAGAACAGCAGAAGCCACTCTGTTCCCTGTCCTTTACTGTCACCTGAGCTCTGTGCCTTTACTGTACCCACACATGGCAGAGAATCACTGCAGTTGCAGCTTGCTACACAGTTTTTCCTGAAAAGGGGGTAAAGCACCAAGGTGTTCCCATGCCCACTCTCCACAGACCCAAAAACTTTGAAAGAAAGGATTTCTGGAGGAGTTCTGCTGAGAAAACACCATGTGAGATTTCCCTCACACTCTGAGGGCCATCTGAGCTGTCCCTTATGCCGCCAGTCCTTCGTGCTGCTGTAAAAAAGCTGCTTCTCTCTCCACTCCAGGACTGGAGCTTTTTAAAAAACAGAGCTACACCACTGCCAGGTGTAAATTCAAATTTGGGAGAGCACCCATAGTTTTAACTGCAAGCCTGACAATTATACTTTATTGCTGGCTCAGAACATGGCAGAAGGTCAGGATGTGGGTTTTCCCTGCTGAAGAAAGAGCAGGAAGAGCCACTCTGTTCCCTGTCCTTTACTGTCACCTGAGCTCTGTGCCTTTACTGTACCCACACATGGCAGAGAATCACTGCAATTTCAGCTTTCTTTCAACATATTTTTTTCAACTTTCAACATTTTTTCCTGAAAAGGGGGTAAAGCACCAAGGTATTCCCATACACACTCTCCACAGGCCCAAAAACTTTGAAAGAAAGGATTTCTGGAGGAGTTCTGCTGAGAAAACACCATGTGATATTTCCCTCACACTCTGAGGGCCATCTGAGCTGTCCCTTATGCTGCCAGTCCTTCGTGCTGCTGTAAAAAAGCTGCTTCTCTCTCCACTCCAGGACTGGAGCTTTTTAAAAAACAGAGCTACACCACTGCCAGGTGTAAATTCAAATTTGGGAGAGCACCCATAGTTTTAACTGCAAGCCTGACAACTTCAAGAGTGCTGAAAACTCCTCCCCCAGCCCAACCTGTGCTTTCTCTTCTGCTGCTGCCTGGCCAAGATTTTGCTCTGTGCATCAGCATCTCCTTCCCCTGCAGGGCTGGATTTCCAAGCCAGAGCCAAGGTCACCTTGCTCAGAGGAGCAGGATTTTAAAAAGAGGGTCCCTACAGTTATTAAAAGTCTTCCATCCATTATCTCTGCCCTTCCAAGCTCACAGCTGCAGCCACAGCTGCATAAATCTGGACTAAGCATGGTCCTGTGGAAGTGGAATAGGATATAAATAGTTTTTACAGGTTTGTTTTGTTCTATATATGTATATAAATCATACACACACATATATATATGCCATATATGTCTGCACCTCATTGATAATGGAATGATTTGGGCTGGAAAGGACTTTAAAGAGCATCCCATTACCCTCCTGCCATGGCCAGGGACACCTTCCACCATCCCAGGCTGCTCCAAACCCCATCCAGCCTGGCCTTGGACACTTCCAGGAATCCAGAGGCAGCCACAGCTTCTCTGGGAATTCTATTCACCTCACCACCACTCTTACAATAAAGAATTTCTTCCTAAAATGTCATCTAACCCTGCAGATCTGCAGGAAGTCAGGGATCAGAACTTCCATTTCTAGCCACCGTGGTAATGTAGTGGCTTAAACACCCAAAAAATGCTTTAATGTAGGATCACAGGCTGGATCCCAGCCAGGCAACAGCACTGCCTTTAAAGGAGTATTTATCTCCATAAAACACTTCCTAAACAACGTGCTCAGTGCTTGAAAATAAAGCCTTGCTAAACAACCAGATTTTTAACCTGAAATGCTGCAAGTTGGCATTCTCTGCTGCTCCAGGTAAGTCTGATTCCCTTACACAGCATGGTGATTTTCTTTTTAAGAAGAAAAGGAATTTTCTCTTTCAGTTTAACTTTGAGGCAAGATGGAAGACCACAGCCTGGCCTCAAAGCTGTGAGATCTTTTGAACTCCAAGTCAGCAGGCTCTCACAGGAGCTGAGCTCGAGGGCTGCTCTGGAATAAATCAAAAAGGATTTACTCTTTCACTTGAACAAGGCAGGGAAAAAAAACACTCCATAGATGCACAGATATGGGGGTGGGGGTGGGGAGACAGCTAACAGGTTTTTAAAAAGTAATAAAAAAATCAACTTAAGAATGCCATGATGGTTTGATAGGCACAGTCCCATAAGCTGAACAGCACCCTGCATGGCTGGATTTCCTGCAGGAAATCACAGGCACAGTTGCTAAGCCTGCTGGAAGCAGTTCAGCCCAAGAATATCCAGAGCAGATGCTCCAAGCACGGCTCCCAAGGACACAGTGCTGCTGGAGAAATCCTCTGACAGGGAGTCAAAACAGGGGCTTGGACTGGCCATGTGTGTGTCCTTGGAGCTGCAGCTGTGATCTCTTCACAGAGGAGCAGAGTTCATGGCCACAAGGGACCCTGAGAGCACCTCGAGTGCTTTGTGCTGAACCACAGCCCATCACACCTCATCCAAGCTTTCCTGAGAGCAGCAATCAGATTTAGCAGCCAGATTCTGACTGGAGGAACTCTGATGGCTCCCAGCCACAATCCATGTGCTGCTTCCACTCCAGAACTTGGGCTGACAGAGCAGCTTTGTGCAGGATGCCACTGCCCCGTGGTGTCCCTGTGTCCCTGTGCCAGGAAATGCCACTCCCTGACTCCTTTGCTTCACTCCTGACACCTCTGCTGGAGCCCAAACTCATCAGCAATTTTGACAATACTCCAGAGCCTGAGTTTGCCTGAAGGAGCTCAGCACAGGGCACAAAACCTCATCTCATCCTCTGGCTTCCTTACAGGAGTGAGAAGAAAACTGGGGAAGGAGAAATGTGCTGCTGGCAGCAATTCCAGCCTCTGCAGTGGGATTGCGAGGCTCCCAGAGAACCACCCAACCCCACCAGAGCTGTGATCAGCACCCATGGACTAATCCTCACACCTCAATTACAAAGAGTTTGGGGACAAGAATCTGCCCAGAGAATGATGCTAAAGAAGAAAAATGTTCAGAGCCCAACTTCCCCCTGAGCTGTGTGCAGGGATTTGGATCCCAAGGCACCCAGACACTGAGCTCAGACCATTAGTGACATTCAACACTGCTTTTAAAATCAGAATTGAAAACTGCTGAAAGCAGAATATTGTGAAACGCTGCTTCTTCGCCTGCAACTTCTGCCAAATGAATTTGGCTAAAACTTTCAGCAATTAATGGATGATTAAATGAAAGAGCTGATGGCCAAAAAACATGTAAGGAGCTTGATTAAAGCTCTGGGGGTGACACTGTGCTGGTCCTGCCCTATTTTTACAAGCTTTTTCTCATCTCAACATTATTTCAACTGGACTGTGGGGAGGAGGAGAGTGTTGTTAGAAGGGTGTGAGATGTTTTGGTGAATTATGTTAAAATCCAGCAAGGGAAGAAGCAACTTAACCCCAGGCATGGGGCAGCCTGACACTGCAGAGCTCCTTTGTGCTTTACCTGTTGTGCCTCAGCTCCTTGGCTCAGACCTGTCCCACATCGACTCCTCCTCCACCTCTCTTCTTTCTGCCAGTGCTGATCTCAAGGGTTTCCCTCCTGTTTAACAGAGAAACACAGACAGAACCACATGGACTCATGAGATAAGTTCTGCATGGCCTCGAGGCATCTGCAAGAGAGGCATTCTGACACAAACATTCCTTCTGGACCTCTCCAAACAGGGATTGAGCAACCTGGGGGAGTGGAAGGTGGCCCTGCCCATGGCAGGGTGTGGAACAAGATGAGCTTTAAGGTTCCTTGCCTCCCAAACCATTCTGGGGTTCTGTGATTTATGATGTGGTCTTAAGCCTGGAAGCTCCCACAAGTTTGACAATTTGGGCTGCTGGGGAGTAAGGGAGGCTGAAGGGGGAATCAGGCACAAATGAGACCACCTGGAGAAGGGATATTGCAAATCTAAAAGGGATCAGATGTGGGTCATCAGCAGCTCCCTGCTCCATCGGCTCTGAGCCCCTTCCAGGCATTCTCAACTTCCTCACTTCACCCAAAATTCTTCCTGAACAACACCTGATAAATGACAGCTCTCAGGTTACATCCATGGGATCACTTCCCAAAAAATATTAAATAAAGTCATTATCTCCACTGTTTCATAAGTGCCAAGGTCCAAGAGGATCCCTGCAAGCCACCCAGCCCGACCTGTTCCGTGACACACCCACCAAGTCCAGCCTCGAGCCCAGCAATTCCCACCAATTCTTCATCCAGTTTCTCCCCTAGCTCAAATCCTCTCTCAGACACACCTCTGCTGCAAACAACCCTTCTGATCTCAGCAGACAAGCAGACAAAAAAAAATTAAAATAAAAACAAAATACCTTTTGTGAAGAAAAGCCCAAGGCTCCAAGATTATCCTTCTCGGGTGAAGTCAGTGGCATTTCCCTTTGTTTCAAAACAAAAAGGATCATCCACATGCTGCCTTCATCCTCCCACACAGCCTCTGGGACAGCAGAGCATCTCAACCTCCCTCTCCCCACCCTGACTCTCACTAATGTGTTCCATACTCGCAGCCTCTCCCCAGTCCCAGCTCCCAGCAGGGACTCAGGGCTGGTCCTTGGAGGCTGCTGCTGCTTTATAAAGGCTGCTTCCATCCCCTTCCACCCCTTTCACTTCCATCCCTTTCACTTCAGCTGGCAAAACACCTCCTGAGTGCCCACATCTTTGGGATACAAAGAAGGAAACACTTGGTGATGGGAGCTGGTCCCTCCTGGCAGGCTGCGGATCCCGGCACGGTTCCATCAGCTACAAAATGTTTGCAGAAACAAGAACAGCCAGGACCCTTCTGCAGAACCCTCCTTCCTTCCCTGATTGCAAAGTTCCTCCCAGAGTTCTCCAGAAGAGTGAAGATGTTTCTCAACAGCCACAGCTGAGGGTTTCATCTCAATGTGACCTGTGAAATATCCACTCCAAACCTCACCCACGCTGCAGCATCTGCACAGCCCTCGCTGCCTCTCCCAGCTCGGGAGATGTTTCATGGCAGGCTTGGAATGCTGACAGCTTACAAAATAAAAATCTGCCTTTTTTTTAATTCAAAGCCACCAATTATTGTCCTTGAAACTCTGGCCACTTGGGGCAAAGGAGCCAAGGAATCAGAGCACGTGGCAATGGGACGCCCAAATCCATCACCAAACAAACCACTCTCCTGAGAGTCACAGAATTGTCTGGGTTAAAAGGAACCCTGGAGATGTTTCATGGCAAGCTTGGAATGCTGACAGTTTACAAAATAAAAATCTGCCCTTTCTTCCTTCAAAGCCACCCATTATTGTCCCTGAAAGTCAGGCCACCTGGGGCAAAGGAGCCAAGGAATCAGAGCACGTGGCAATGGGATGCCCAAATCCATCAAGCAAACAAACCACTCTCCTGAGAGTCACAGAATTGTCTGGGTTAAAAAGAACCCTGGAGATGTTTCATGGCAATCTGACAGTTTACAAAATAAAAATCTGCCCTTTTTTCCTTCAAAGCCACCCATTATTGTCCCTGAAACTCTGGTCACTTGAGCCAAAGGAGCCAAGGAATCAGAGCATGTGGCAATGGGATGCCCAAATCCATCAAGCAAACAAACCACTCTCCTGAGAGTCACAGAATTTTTTGGGTTAAAAGGAACCTCAAATATCATCTCATTCAACCCCCTGCCATGGCCAGGGACACCTTCCACTAGAAGAGAGCTTAAGAGTTTTTTTTAAAAAAGCCTAATTTTAATGTAAGTTCTGGAAAACATCAAACTCCGCATAGAATAAATGCCACTTTATATTAAAGTGAAGGCCCTTGTCTAATAAACACTATATAATTAATATGATGTAAAAATTCCAGCATATATTCATATTTTATTCTGATCACTGTCATTAAAGCAATAACAGCACCCCAGCAGAGGCTCACCTCAAAAAACGTGTGATTCCTCCCTACGCTCCACCAGAGAAGAGGTGGCAAGTCTCTGTTCTAACTTCATTTTATATTTTATTAGTTTTCACAAGCCAGCTATGCTAAAGGGTTGCACCAGTAATTTAAACTGCAGCTGTCAGCAGAAGTGAAGGACATTGAGGGATACATTTTATTCCAGCTCTTTTATTGCCTGGCTCCTTGGAGTGATTCAAGCAGCTTAAGGATTTTAGAGGCACTGTCACCACAGTTTCTGGCCCATCTCAAGCTGCTATTTGAGAGAAAAAAAAAAAAGTACCCAAAAATTCCAACTTTCAAAGAACTGGCTGGACCAGCAGAAGCTGCTCAAGACTCAGCAACTCCTGAATGCCACCAAATTGTTCCCTCGCGGGGACAGGCACTTTCTGCAGTGTTATTCCCACTTGGCAGGAGGGGAGGGGGGATCCATAAAACAATAAAACAGGGGAGAAATGCTGATTCCTGCAGCTCTGCCAAACCACAGGAACACGCAGAAACTCTTCCCACCATCAGGAGCCAGCAGTGCTCTGTCACATCTGCTGGGACACAGCAAGGCAGGTGACAAACTGGAGCACAAGGAGGCTGGCCCAGACCCAATCCAGGAAAGCCTCCAGGAGTGCTGGCCAGAGGAGAAATGTTCTGAAGATTCCTGTCCCAGCAGCACCCCAGGGTTCTGCTGAACTCTTCCCAATGGATGATCAACATAAAATTAATTCCTTGAACTCAGGGACCAGCCTCACCACCCCAGGCTGGTGGGAAACGTTGGTTTTCACCCCCATTGATTGTTTTGCCCTGAATCCAGCCATGCCCATCCCTGTGAAATCTCTCCTTTGACAGAAAGATCTGTTGCTGCTTTGAAAAGTGATATTTTGCATGTCTTTCTGCTCTGCTGGTTTGTATTGTCCCCACAAAAGGCGAGCAGGGAAGTTCCCTGTCACTTCAACATCTCCTCTATCCATGCTGGAGTGAAAACCCTGCCCAGGCTGTGGGATTTATTTGTTACTGAATGTCATGGAGTGGTGTAAAAGTGGGATTTTTTAAATGCAGGTTTTGGATTTCACAGCTCAGGTTTGGGACATGAGGGGCTGCTCTGTTCACTCACTTGTCCAGAGGTGGCCTCAGCCAGCTGCCCTGGACACTGCAGGGCTGGAGGGGAGGAACACAGAGATGCTGCTGAGATGTCTGCTGGCTGCTTGCCTGGCACTCCATTCCACATCCCATTAGGGAAACCATCCCAGGAAAACAGGGAAATGCTACTGTCTCAGTTTGGAAAGACAGGAGTCTGCTAAGGAAGGCAGGAGCCTCCCCTGAAATGGAGAGTGTAAACCCTCCCCACCCCTCTGAATTGCTATAAATTTTAAATTAAGGGGCTCTCAGGCAAAAATATGGGAGCAGGAAATAACAGTTCTTTAATAGGGAAGAAAATAAAAGGATAAAATAAACAATGCAGTAAACTAAAATAGCACTGACAGAGTCAGAACACAACCTGACACCCTGTGGGTCAGGGTGTTGGTGGCAGTCCCATTGGAATTGTGGCTGCAGCCTTCCTGCAGTGTCAGGGGTGGTTCTGCTGGAGCAGGGATCCTGTAGAGAAGGGGGCAGTTGTCACAGACATCTTTTATGAAAAATCCTTTCCTTAGCATTTTTTCTCCTGAGAAGCTGAGAAGCCTCAGGAACAAAATGTAAACAATTATTATCTGCTGCTGTGGAATGCAACAGATGCATCTGTGATTGGTCTTATGTGGTTGTTTCTAATTAATGGCCAATCACAGTCCAGCTGTTTGGACTCTGTCTGAGAGACAAGCTTTTGTTATTCATTCTTTCTTTTTCCATTCTTAGCCAGCCTTCTGATGAAATCCTTTCTTCTATTCTTTTAGTATACTTTTAATATAACATATATCATAAAATAATAAATCAAGCCTTCTGAAACATGGAGTCAGATCCTGATCTCTTCCCTCATCCTGGGACCCCTGTGAGCACTGTCACAGGCAGTCTTCCTCCAAAGATCCAGAAGAGGCAGCTGCTGTTCCTCTGGGGAATCCAGTGGAGAAGCCATGCAGTTATTCCAGGATCTCCAGATTATATCCAGGTAGGAATGCTTGGCTCCTCCCTCTGGGCTCACATCTCCCAATGGGATGCTGTAGTTCTTATCAGCCACGCAGTGACATTCAATAGCTGTTATCAGCAGATGTCTCCCCAGAGGGAGGAGTGATTGTGGTCACTCAGAGAGAGAGATAAGGCAAACTGCCCCGTTGACAAAAGACAGCTGCCATCCAGATGGTGATAGAATCCATCTTGCCTTGCAATCTGGAACAGTTCCTTTGTGGGAGGGTGGAAGGAACAAGGGCCATTCCAGGGCCAGTCCTGGTCAAAGGAAAGAGGGCCATTCCAGGGCCATTCCTGGTCAAAGCTCTGCAGGGCTTTGGGCAGCAGACAGTGGTGGGACTGAGCTTGGTGTCCCCACTGCTCCCCAGGGTGCTGAGCTTTCCTGCGGTCCCCATCTCCTACCCCCACACAGCAAGCCATGGGACACACGTGGCTCACCCCAAACCAGCTCTTGGGGTGCTTGCAGAGAGGGAGAGCCAAGGCTGGAAGGGCTCACAGGGACCTGCACTGATCCTGACTCAGCACACAGGGGACGCTGACGGACCCTGCTCACTCTGTGCCACGGGCAGAGGAGAGAAATCCTCATCCTCACCCCATCCAGCCTGGCCTTGGGCACTGCCAGGGATGCAGGGGCAGCCACAACTTCCCTGAGCACCCTGTGCCAGGGCCTCCCCACCCTCCCAGCCAAGAATTCCTTCCCAAAATCCCATCCAGCCCTGCCCTCTGGCAGTGGGAAGCCAGCAGGATATCAGATGATGCCACCCAAGTTTTGGAGCATGGATCATTCTCAACTGTCCCCTGCTGTGGGTCCCTCCATGTCCCCCTTCAGCACATGCAGACACTGTGCCGGGAGAGAGGCCCATGGTTCCCAGAGCTTAAAATCTGTGAGGAAAAGCAAAACTTACTCTGCAAAGAAACATCTTTTAAGCAGAGGGAAAGTTCTTAAACCTGGACTTTGGCATTTTTAAGATGTTTTAACATGGGGCATGTTTTAACGTATTAAGAAGTTTTTCAGGTCACCTTGGATGCAGAGTTGTCTGGAAGGGGGAGGCTGTTAGATGGTGTCTTAGCAAGGGAGTATCTGTTCCCTGGGCACGGACTCAGAGCCTTGTGAACCCCCTGTGGCACCTGAATGTTCCATGGTTGCACTCCAAGCCCCACGGACACTCCTTTGATGTGGTGAGCTGCAGCTCCTAAAGGTCTCTGGAGATCACAGGAATCTGTGTGATGGGATGAATTTAGTGGATGAGGAGCCTTCCATCCTTTGAAACAGAACTTTGCTGTTGTTATCTTTTCTAAAGAACATTTTAATTGCTTTTTTTTTTTTCCCATGCCTGATGCAGAGAGCAGCTGTGGAGAGGTGCCCAGGAAGGCTCCTCTGCTCCACAGGGAATGCAGCCCTGCTCTTACACACATGGTCTCTTCCTGGCCTCTCCTGCTTGCTGCTCCAACATAAACAAGACCTACATCCTCCTGGAAATTAAACCCAGCCTCACAGACATGTACACAGATCTCCTCCTGCCCCACAGGAAACAGGGATGGAGAATTTGCAGCCCCAGGTGGCGTGGAGCAATCCCCGTTCATGGGGGAGGGAACACACAGCACTAAATGGCATCTTGGGATATTTAGTGCTCTCCGTTTTATTTTCTCACCTCTTCTTGTCACCAGCCAGAGAAATTTGTCCATTTTCCTCTGTTCATCCTCACAGAATTCACCAAAAAGCTTTTTCCTTTACTCCTGGTCACAAAAACATCCCAATTTGCTTCCATCTCACTCTTCCCTGACAATTATCTCCACTTGCTTCCCTATTTTCTCTTCTTATCCAGGCTGTTTTTTCTTTCCCTCACCTGCCTGCACCGCCATTATTTCTCCACTGTCAGAGGTGCCACTGCCAATCTAAAATTTGGTTTCAGTACAATTATTTAAGTTCATTCTCCTGCATTAATGCAGACAAATATTACAACCTAATACAGAAATATGCCCAGGAAATAATTCCTGGGATGCTCCAACCTGAGTTGAAGGCCAACGTGATGGAGACAGAGCAACACAAGCACAGATCCACAGCTCTGGAAAGCATTCCTGGCACTCCCACTCCAAGTGCCATTAAGGAGATGCCAAAGTCCAGCAGATGTTTGGACAACACAAAACATTAAATTGAGCTCTGATATTTAAGAGCAGAAAAATTTCCCAGGCTAATTCAGGCAACATGTCCCATAAAAATGGCCAAAAAACCATCAGGGTCCATTAACTGCATTTGCACTCCAGCATTTGCTCCTGAATTGTTTATGCACAGAGGTTACCCAGCACATTAATCCTCCAGAAAAAGGACATGTAAAGCAGAGCTGGAAATGCAAAAGTGTTTGGTAATCCTGATATTATGAGTGGGATAACACAGGAGGGGTCTGTGGGGGGAGAAATCCCCATAAAAAACTCCAGAGAGCCCCAATTTCCCACAAACAGGGAAATCAAAACCTGTTGTTGCAAGCAGAGAGAAAGTCAAAGATTTTATGATCCCATTGTGAGAAAGGAATTTTAACAGGCTGGTGAAGGATAAACTGTTTCTTCCATAAACCTGAACAAAACCAAGTGATTTCCCAGAAACAAATTGGGAAATTATCCTCCCTGGCCCCAAGAGTCAAGTCCAAACCTGCCAAGTTTCTCCTGCCTTGTCCTTATCCTGCACCTTCACAGACTTTGCAGGGCTGGGTTCAGACTCAGATCCAAATTTAGGCAGGTTGGAGATGCCCTGAAAGCTGCTGAGTCACCAGAAGGGAAAGGGGTTTAAGGTAATAATTTACCTTCAGCTGAGCAGGAGCTGCCAGCTCACAAGGCAGGGCATAACTCAGGCTGGAAATGCTCCACTGAGAGCTCTGTGTGCTCCCAATCACCCACCCCAGATGCCAAAATTCTCCTTTCATGCCCTCTTGCAGGAGAGACACAACTCTCAGCCTTGACCTTTGGATGGTCAAGTGACCACTGAAATCCCCAAGGGACAAAGATTCCCTTTAAAAATCCCTGAACTCCCTCAGCAAGCTCAAGTCTGAAAACCATAGAGAGGAAAAGAAGGAATGCACAGGGATTTCCAAGGTGGAAATGAAGGGGGGTAAGGAAAACAGGACATTGACCGTGGAACTGTTACTCCTGACATTTATCAACAAGGAGCCACAAGACAAAAGACAATATTTCAATTGGATATCAGGAATAATTTCTTCCCCAAAAGAGGTTGTCCAGCCCTGGCACAGCTGCCCAGGGCAGTGGTGGAGCCCCTATCCCTGGAGGGATTTAGATTCTCTGTGGATGTGATACTTGGGAACAAGGATCAGTGGTGGCTTTGGCAGAGCTGGACTCAATAATCTTAGAGAAGTCTTCCAACCCAAATGATTCCATGATTAGGAATTAATTTTGAGAGGAAAGAAGGAATTTCCCCCCCCCTTATCTAACTCAGAAAACCTTTATTAAAGAAATCACTTTGCACACACTCCAGAGGCTCAAGACATTCATGTTACTCCCAACATTTATCAACAAGGAGTAACAAGACAAAAGACAATATTTCAGTTGGGTATCAGGAATAATTTCTTCCCCAAAAGAGGTTGTCCAGCCCTGGCACAGCTGCCCAGGGCAGTGGTGGAGCCCCTATCCCTGGAGGGATTTAGATTCTCTGTGGATGTGATACTTGGGAACAAGGGTCAGTGGTGGCTTTGGCAGAGCTGGACTCAATAATCTTAGAGAAGTCTTCCAACTTAAATTATTCCATGATTGGGACTTAATTTTGAGAGGAAAGAAGGATTTTTTCCCCCCTTATCTAACTCAGAAAAACTTTATTAAAGAAATCACTTGGCACACACTCCAGAGGCTCAAGACTTTCAGGGATAAAAACTGGACCTTCAAATGAAGGTTCTTGGTGTTCCTTTTCACCTGAACCAACAGCTGGGAATTTTACAAATCCTTTTCACCTTCAACCAGCTGAGTGGCACAGAGAATTACCATGAAGTCAGGGATGCTCAGCAGGGGTAAATGAACTGCTGTAAAGAATAACTCGAGGCACATCAGAATCTGTCTTGGCACAGTTCTTCGCTCTCCAGCAGGAAGAACACATAGAAGTGGCAACAATCCCCTTCCAGAAAATTCTCCTAAGCTCCCAGCCCACTGCCAAAATTTATTTGAAAGGAACTGATCCAAGCAAGAATTCCCAGGATTTTATGGTGCAAAGCCACCCTCTGTTCCATGACAGCATTTTGCTTTCACAGCAGAAAACGTGCCTTGAGATTTTGTCTTCAAGAAGGGCAATGAAAACCTCCTTTGCTCACTGCCACCAAGCTGGTGTCACCCTCTCTGGATACCTCAGCATCCCCACAGGTAAAGAAAAAACAAGTTCAACCTCCAAAGATAAATTCAGAGGCAGCAAATCCATCCCTTCCTGGGAGTTCCATCCCAGCCCATGCCTACCTGTCAATGTCACCCAAGGAGCTTCTCCCAGAGAAGGGATTCAAGGTTTGGTCTCTTTCCTGACCCATAAGCACAGTAGGAGAGTTTAAAAGTTCAACTCTAGATATTTTCACCCTGATCCAAAAGCTGCCCTGCTGCTCCTTCTGCAGGATCTCCAGCTTTTCCCACATTTTAACACACGGATATCAGAGCTAAATCAGCTACTTGAACAGTATTTTCAGAAATTCAGTTTTTGCAGTAAAAACATCCTTTGTTCCTATTTCCCAGCTCACATGTCCACAGATGGCATTAAACACTTGTTATCTGGGGAACTGAAGCACATTTGGCTGCTCAGTGCAATCACAAGTACCTTGCACAGTTCCTGGAGGGCTGAGCCCTCTGCCCCAGGCACAGCCCACCCTGCTCACTCCATCCTCCAGTTTAAAAATCAGCTGGATTGCTCTAAGTTATTTCTCATATTCTTGGAACAATTTATTCAACTGGTGTTGTGAACTCCACAGATTTTCCTGTTCTCTGTACTTGATGAAAATCACAAGGGCCAGGATGCAGCTACTCCCAAGAACTCCCATGATCACATTTACAGCTTTATCCCAGCTTTTCCATGACTTTTATTTCCTATCCTGATGAAAAAAGAGCAGAGACAGGGGCTCACAGGATCTTCATGACAGCTCTGATGCTGCCTGGTCACACAAAGATGGGTTTGTTCAGAGCAGCTCACAGAGAACCCACTTCTCCCTTTAAGCACAAATTTGACACTCAATTTCTTTTCACTACAGACAAGAGAAAATTGATTAAGCACAAGAAGAGGTGCTTAAAAAATGAATCTGCTTATCTGCTCTCTATCAAACAAAAATAACCTGGAAAACTGGCAAATCTGAGGGTTTGCCCAGCAGATAAGACAAATCATCCTTCAGTGACTCTCACATTTTCCTCCTGTTACCTGGAATTCCTGCAGGCTTTTGTCACCACGGGAACGATGGGTGGTGCCACCAGCAGTGATGGTTAATTCTGTAACTTCAACACCTGCAAAACCTTTATTAGAGGCTGTGAAGTTGTCACAGGCTCCATCTCCAAGTCCAGCAGGTTTTTGTTGGTTTGGTTTGTTACACTGGAACATCTCCTGCACTAATTCCTGCAGGGTTAACTCAGCATGGGGGACATGTGTGGTCATCTCAACCATTGTGCCTCAAAAATTTCCTGGATCAGGAAGACAAAATACTCTGTAATGCTTATTTTGCCCTGTTTATTTTTCTTGCAGGTCACCACCACCTCCACCAAAAGAAAAATGAAGGTTTTTATCCCCACTGTTCTCCATGAGGCTCCAAGCCAAGAGCCCAATGCACCATCCCACCTCCAGCCTGGATTCCTACAGAAATACAATTTGTACAACTGTGTTTTCTAAAATCTTCTGAAGCTGTTTCCACCCAAATTTGGCTCTTAAAGGACCAACATTGTCCTTCCACAAGGACAGGAGGCTCAGAGGATGGGCAAGGACCAGCAGCTTCTGCTCAGGAGGGGATGCCTCAGATTTTAATATATCACAGAATGGTTTGGGTTGAAAGGGACCCAAAAGCTCATCCAGTTCCACCCCCTGGCATGAGCAGAGACCCTTTCCACTACCCCAGGTTGCCCCAAACCCCATCCTTAAACACTTTCACATTCACATACAGGGATATTTTATCATCCTCACCACCATACACCGATATATAAATATGTATTTTCACATACAGGCACACACAGAGAGGGCAGGTCCCACTGAATTCCATCATCCCTGCAAAATCTACATCCAGGCTGTTCAAAACCAGTGCTCTGGGAAGAATTTTTTCTGCAGAGATTGTTTCCAGCAGCTTCCCCAAAATGACACAGTCCATGGAAACAGTGAGGACACAATCCAACCCGAGGGTGGTATTCAGTGATAATTTAGAAATACAGTTTTTCTGCCTCCTCTCCCTCTTAATTCCCTGCCCTTATTCCCTCAGTGTTTTCAAACTGGCCCAGCTTTGGTGGATTTTTATGGGAACTGCAAATGAGGTATTTGCCAAATATACAATCATTGCTCCCAAGTGCAGAGGCACCGTGACTTGAATTGGTCACCCTGCCTTTATTTGTATTTATTTTTAATTGTGAGGAAATGTATTTGCTCAGTCTCATCCTCCAAAACAGCTGAACAGTTTGAATTACAGTCTTCCCAAAAAGCACCAGCAAGCAATTAGCCGGAATGTTCTGTTCTACCTGAAGTTTGGCATGATAAGAACAACTGAAAACAGGATTTTCAAACACAGAAAAAGCTTAGGAATGGCACCATTCCCCTCTCCCAGATTAACAACATCCATCAATCCCCTCTCAGGGCTCCTCACCCACCCTTCTCTGCTGCTTTGCTTTGCTGCAATACCCAGTTTAGGCTGCCTGCTCCTTTGGAAAATACCTCAATAGTTTATTTATCTATAAAATACCCATCAGTGCTGCTTTGCACCCAAAACCATCATGAAGGTATTGGTTTCACACAGCTACCCCAACAAGTTTTTTTTTAAATTCCCTGTAGATGCCCATGCACAGGCCACCAGCAGGATTTCTGAGCAGGCAGAACATGAATGTGTGTTGTGATACGTTATTCACATCTACATAATCAGGATTCCACGTTACTCAAAAGCAATTTGGTGTTTGGTTTGTTCTGTTTGGGTTTTTTTTTAAGTCTCCAGCAAACCCTGAAACTGGGGATGAAGAAGAGGAAGGGCAGGCCGAATGTGGCCAGACATTATTTTTACATGATCCTTGCTCAATTTTTATTTCTCCACAAAAAATCCCTCTCACAAAAATCAGATGGCATGGTAACCAAGCCCACCATGAAAAATAAGGAATCAGAAGGGGAAGGGATGGGGCAGGATCCATCTGATGCTGCCACTCTTGTCTCAGCTCATTACTTGAGGCAGCCTGGGCTCCCCATGAGGTCCCACAGAGCACTAATGACTTAATCAAGGGACCTCCCTGGGGCTGAGGGAGATGCTCGTGAAAAACAGCATCAAATCAAAGCCTGGGAAATCAGTGGCACCCTATGGAAAATTGATGGGATCAGCTGGTAAATCCTCAAGCTGGTAAGTGGTGCCTTACTCCTGCCTCGTACCAAAAAATTGCCCCTGACTAGAGCTGGAGGCACAAGGAATGCTAAAAAGCCAAAAGTGGGGAGCTGGGGTCCAGAAACCTGCAGAAAACTGATCCACACCTTTGGATAGTGCCACGAGGGACGGGACACAGGGAATGGGACAAGGACAGGACACAGGGCAGGGTTGGATGGGATTTGGGAAGGAATTCTTGGCTGAGAGAGTGAGGAGGCCCTGGCACAGGGAATGGCTTCCCATAGACACAGGGCAGGGTTAGATGGGATATTGGGAAGGAATTTTTGGCTGAGAGGGTGAGGAGGCCCTGGCACAGGGAATGGCTTCCCATAGACACAGGGCAGGGTTAGATGGGATATTGGGAAGGAATTTTTGGCTGAGAGGGTGAGGAGGCCCTGGCACAGGGAATGGGAGAAGGACAGGACACAGGGCAGGGACGGATGGGATATTGGGAACGAATTTTTGGCTGGGAGGGTGGGGAGGCCCTGGAACAGGGAATGGCTTCCCATAGACACAGGGCAGGATTAAATGGGATATTGGGAGGGAATTCTTGGCTGGGAGGGGGGGAAGGCCCTGGCACAGGGAATGGGAGAAGGACAGGACACAGGGCAGGGACGGATGGGATATTGGGAACGAATTTTTGGCTGGGAGGGGGGGGAGGCCCTGGCACAGGGTGCCCAGAGAAGCTGTGGCTGCTCCATCTCTGGAAGTGTCCAAGGCCAGGCTGGACAGGGCTTGGAGCAGCCTGGGACACTGGGATGTGTCCCTGCCCAAGGGATGGGATGAGATGACCTTTTGAAGTCCCTTCCAACCCAAACCATTCTGGGACTCCATGTTTCTAAGGCAGGAGTATTTGTGCACATCCACACAATTTCCAAAGTTAAAGGCACATTTTTTGAGTGATCTCATTTACAAGCTGAACTGGACAGCAACTTTACAGTCACCGAGCTCCTCGTGCACACTCAGCGTTGCAAAATCTGCAATGACTTCAAATTCTTCACTATTAACATATTCTCCATATTAATCTCCCCCAAATGATCCATACTGGGAATTTATGTATGACTCAGTATTAAAATCCAGTGTAACTGTGTCTCTGAGCATGTCATGGAGCTTAAATACAGGCGAGCAGAGGGCATTAAGAGGCTGCTGAGAATCATTTTCTAGTACATTGGAAAGGACAAACTGTTTTTATGAGTGTGTGTTTTACAGTCTGTTTTTTCAAATTACATCTAAAATAGTTCCCAGATGGAAGTTGTATCATTCCAACTTTAATCTAAGGAATATTTTATTTTTCAAAATTAGAAATTAAATAAAAAAGAGGTGAAACTTCAGAAAATCTGAGTCCACTGAAAGGTCAACAGTGTCTTGTGCTGCTCAGAGAAGACTCAGAGACACGGTGAAAAAAAACCTTGAGACTTTTTTCTGAGCAAAGATTCAAATAATAAGGAAACAGTCCTAAAACAGTAGCATCAAAGTTTGTCCTTAATTCCACAATGAGTTCATCAGACTGTGGTAAATTTCTTTACAAAGCTCCAGGCATCCACGAGGCAGCTGGAGAGGAAAAAAGGACTCCCTTGCCCACCATGTTCTCATCCACTGCCTCCAAGCAGCTCTCCTTCTGCAAATCAATATTTTCCATTCATTTTTAAGTATCCCATACAGCTGTAACATGGCTCTAACACTCTTCCCAACTCACAGCACCTCCAAAACTGGAACTCAGCTTTTAATGAGCATCAGCAGCCATTCCAGCGCTGGAGACGTGATGCAGATCCCTCTGGTTTTGCCAAGCAAACTAATGCTTGGAAAAGCAGAGAGCAGGAGAAGAAACCAGGATGCTTGGAGTTGGAGATGAGGGTAAAAGTGCAATCAGCACCTGGCTTGATTTACAGGTATTATAATACAAATACCCTCAGGTATTTGTGATTTGGTCTGAACAAACGTAGTTGGGGTTTGATTACAGGACCCCAGGGATGGAAAAATCAACTCCCTTGGTAACTTCCAGCCTGGCTGCTCCAGGACAGGAAGGGACAGGAGGGGAATCATTACAAACACCGGCTTTTCCACAGTGCAGAAGGAATAACTCCTGTGCCCTACACACTGAGTGTGAAAAATGCATGTATTTTATGATTGGCTTTTTGCAAATATTCAAATGACTATTACATGTGTTGTGTTAGAAAGTAATGCTGGATTCATTCTCTTAAGTAGTGTGGTAAATATAGTTTTAGGTTATAAAAAATGTTAAAATAGAAACTATGCTATGTAGGATACTTTTTTTAAAGAAAGGACTCACAGTGAGACAGCAGCCACAGGACACCTGAATCTTTCAGAGAAAATGAATTTATAGCCCTCTTAGCAGAAGAAACGAACTTCTTCCCGCCTTGAAGGCGCTGTCAGGATTCAGAGGAAGAAGCTGAGGATGACCAGACAGAATCCTGTGTTTGAATGGAATTTATGCATCATGTATGAGATGTATGAATATGCAACAGGCTGTTGTTTTTAAGGGTTAATCCTCTGTTAATGTGTGTCCTTTTTTGGGCTCGTGCTGCCCAGAAAAAGGTACCATGATGTCCATAACCCTTTGTTTCTATTGTCTCATATTGTCCTAATTCAAACTGCCCAAATTATTACTACTCTAACTGTATTACTATTTTTATAACCATTTTATTACTATGAAACTTTAAAAATTTTAACAACAAGTGATTGGCGTTTTTCACACTGAGCATGGTTTACTCTCCCTCCAGTCAGGATGGCCACAGGCCTCTCTCAAACCCCTCTTGGGTGTCCTGGCCAGATCCCAGTCATGGTTATCCATGGCTCAACAGCAGCTCAGGACTCCTCAGCGTGCCACCCTCCAGCCCTCTGCAAAAACCAGACCCCTAGGGATCACCAGGGAACAGAGTGAAACAAACAGATGGGCTTAGAAAGAAAGGAACTAAAAGCAGTTTCACATTTCCTTCACTCTCATTTGTCACAGACATGTTTTATGAAAAATCCTTTCCTTAGCATTTTTTCTCCTGAGAAGCTGAGAGGCCTCAGGAACAAAATGTAAACAATAATTATCTGCTGCTGTGGAATGCAACAGGTGGATCTTTGATTGGTCTCATGTGGTTGTTCCTAATTAATGGCCAATCACAGTCCAGCTGGCTCGGACTGTCTCAGTCAGTCACAAGCCTTTGTTAATCATTCCTGTTCTATTCTTAGCTGGCCTTCTGATGAAATCCTTTCTTCTATTATTTTAGTATAGTTTTAATATAATATATATCATAAAATAATAAATCAGCCTTCTGAAACATGGAGTCAGATCCTTGTCTCTTCCCTCATCCTGGGACCCCTGCAAACACCACCACACTCATTTATTTACTGTCTGTGGAGCTGATCTCCTACCTGTTAATGCTGTCCTTACTCCAGCTTCTGGCTCCTACCCCGAATTTCTTAAATTCCTCATCCATTATAGAATCATGGAATACCCAGAGTTGGACCACAAACATCTCAATCTAACCCTGGCCCTGCACAGACACCCCAACCATCCCAACAATCCCTGAGAGGGTTGCCCAAACATTCCTGGAGCTCTGGCAGCTTCTGGGATGTGCCCATTCCCTGGAGAGCTGCTCCAGTGTCCCACATCCTCTGGGGAAGAACCTTTTCCTGATAGCCAACTTAAAGCTTCCTGGTTTAGGTTGGATATGCCTGGCTCCAGCCATTCCCTGTGTCCTGTCCCTGCTCACAGAGAGATCAAAGCTGCCCCACTGTTGCCCCATCCAGCCACCCTCCCTCGTTTCTGATGTCCTCCCATCCACACCAAATCCCAACTGACATTACAGATTCTGCTGAGCACAGAGATCCCATTACAGCAAATTACCAAAATGTTGCTCTGCTTTGCAGCTTAGAGAGGATCAAGTTATGCCCCAGCTCACTCCTGTCAGCACCAGCAGGAAAGCTCCACTCTGCCTCATGAGGGACAAAACCATTCTGGACAATGCAGAGCTGGGAGAGAAGAGTTTTGAGGAAAAACGATCTCATAACTGGGTAGAAATAGTGCTGTCAGCAGCAGGCAGACACACCATGCCAGAAGGAGTTATCCCTTCTCCAAACAATTTTAGGCAGCACAGTCAGGAGTGGCAGCACCAGTTTATTCCACGCTTGCTCCCTCCTAAAATCAATTTTCCAGCCACACATCCATAGTTCATCTGGCAAGTGGCCGTGTCTTTGCTGTAGTCACAGTTCTGACTCTCCTCAGTCAGAGCAGGGAGCTCTCCTGGAGCTGGGATTAAACACAGACATCTCTGAGCAGGGATCTTTCCCCTCTCCATGTCACCAGTCCCACTCTTTGCTACCAGAACCACTGAACAGCCTCACGTGAGGTTCTGACAGCAAGCACAGCACAAAGAGCAGGTTTCCATATTCATTTCTGCTCCCTGGAAACCCTAGGACACAACAAGAGCAGAATAATAATACCAATTACTGATATTTGCTGCAGTCATTTCAGAGCCAATTAACATAATGAACCTCCATCTCTTTCAGATAAGCAATCTCAGAGCACTCCAGTTAAAGGTGAGGGGCTGGAGCAGAGAACAAGAATGTTAAACACAGATTACAGAAACGGAATTGGGGAAGATTTCCACAACAGTCTTTCATCCAAAAATCCACCTCCCAGCCCCTCTCTGCCTCCACACACAAACCAAGGAGGACCTGTAGTATTTTTTATCTGCATTTTGATGGCACACTGAGGGATTAGAGCTGGAAGCTTTTTATGACAAAGCTCCTGAGCCCAGCCGAGCCTGGCAGTGAAGAATTCAGTGGAAAAGAAGGAAAGGAAAAATCAGCAAGTTCTGGGTGAGAAGCAGCACATTCCACCTGCTGCATGACAGAGAATTCCCTGCCCCAGAGAACAGATCCATCCCTCTCACAGGAACACACCTGGAGCCACGTGTGCTGTTTGCTGCAGGCTGTGTCCTCTGCAAAATGTGGCCACAGAGACTACAAAGGACCCACACTTGACACACATTTGTGACACTTCAAATCATCACAGAACGGTCTGGGTTGAAGGGACCTGAAAGATCATCTTGTCAAAGACTCTTCAAAAAATTGGGCAAGGGGGAATTTCATGGAATCACAGATTGGTTTGGCTGGGAAGGGCCTTAAAGCTCATCCCGTTCCACCCCCTGCCATGGGCAGGGACAACTTCCACTGTCCCTGGTTGCTCCAAGCCCTGTCCAGCCTGGCCTTGGGCACTGCCAGGGATCCAGGGACAGCCACAGCTTCTCTGGGCAACCTCTGCTAGGCCTCCCCATCCTCACAGCCAGGAATTCCTTCCCAATATCCCATCCATCCCTGCCCTCTGGCAGTGGGAAGCCATTCCCTGTGTCCTGCCTTTCCATCCCTTGTCCCCAGTCCCTCTCCAGCTCTCCTGGAGCCCCTTTAGGCCCTGGAAGGGGCTCTGAGCTCTCCCTGGATCCTTCTAGAACTTCTCCAGGTGAATCCCCCCAGCTCTCCCAGCCTGGCCCCAGAGCAGAGGGGCTCCAGCCCTCGGAGCATCTCTGTGGCCTCCTCTGGACCCAATCTCACAGATCCACATCCTTCTTGCGCCAAGCATTCCAGTTCTGGAGGAAGAAAAACATCACACTAACATTTAGCACACTGAAGAGCTTATTTATGACTTCCCCTGCACATAAATCTTTCTGCTCAATCAGTTATAAGACCATTTGTGGGGTGAACATGAGAATTCACCATGGATGTGGGACAAGCAGGGCAGTGGGTGCTGGAGCTGTCCAAGCCTGTCCATTCAGGATAGTCTGGATTTCTTCAGCCACACATGGAGCTCAGAGAGCCCCAGCAGCCCAGTCTGAGCTCACTGTGCCATGGGAAGGACACTTGAGGGTGGCAAAGCTCAGGCCACCAGTGTGAGAACGGGCTGATGAAGCCTCACCACAGTAATGTGGATTTCCTGCTTTTGAAGCTGCCAAAACAGTTTCAGTATTTTATTTCTCTTCTTAGAAATTAACAAAACGTGTGGGTGCAGTGCACGAGAAGGAAGTAAAAAACACAGGAGAAATAAAAGAATGAAATCAGGGTGTATGGTCTCTGCCCACAAACTGAATGTGTCTCCTCATCCCCCATTCCTCCTCCAGGACACTTCCCTCCTTTGTTTCCATCTCCACACAATCCTCATTCCATTTCTGAGTTCCTACACATTTGTCCTTCTCTCTCTCATCACAGATGTGCTCCAGGAGGCTCCAGTAAATCATTAGGATTTCTTCCTGAGCTTTGTGTAGAGTCACCCCAAAATGCTGATCCTTGCTGAAGCACTCACAAGAGACCTACAATACCCACAAAAACCAGACAGCCCAAGAAGAACAAACCACAAACATGAAAGAACCAACCATAAACATGAAAGAGCCAAAACACTGGCTGGGCTTTACCCAGACACTTGAAAAGCACAACCTGCCCAGGGGAGGGGGTTGGAGCTACATCTTTAGGGTCCCTGAAAACCCAAATCCTGTTTCCATGATTTCTACTCTTGGGCAGAAAGGTTCCATCATATTTAATAAGCATAAATCTGGCAGTTCCTCAAATAATACAAAATGTAGACACACAAAATGTGAGTCTAAGCTTGTGAAATGAAGAGAAAAGCTCGTGCTCTGTCACATGGAACCAAAAAATCTACCCCATGATCCAGAAGAGGACAAGGACCAAGGATGGGTTTCAGTGAGGATCAAATTAATAAATTGATGAAAATGACATGAGGTTTGATGTCCAGACAAGGTCACAGCAGTATAATCTGAGTGCTGGAATGGCCACAGCCAGGCTTTGGGTTAAGCTGTGGCTGCCCCACCCCTGGAAGTGTCCCAGGCCGGGTTGGAGCAGCCTGGGACATGGAAGGTGTCCCTGCTCATGGCAGGGGGTGGAATGGGATGAGCTTTCAGGTCCTTCCAGCCCAAACCATCTGGATTCTAAGCTCAGTCATCACCTCCAAGCTGTCACATCAAACAGCAAAAGGAGTTTTGATGTTTATTTGGCTACAGACTAACAAGGAACCAGGCTGAACATGCCCAGGGCTCTTGGTCACTGCCTTGCTGTACAACCAGAAGCAGCAATTAACAGAAATTTGAGATACCTTGAAGGCACTAATTAGCCTAATTAAGGCAAGAAAGAGCTAAATGACTTGCCCAGGGCCACAGAAGGCAGTGACCAAGGGATGTTTAGGAGTCCTGTTCAGAGCCCTGTTCCCCAAGCCCTGAGAGAACCCCCACAGACCAATTCACAGGGAGCTGTGGGGTGGGAAAGCTGCAGCCAAAACCGACTTCCTCCCCTCTCCCTCCCTCCCTGCCCACAAAGACAAGAGTTTCTGATGAGTGATTTCACACAAGATGTACAGCCTGACTTAAACCAGAAAGAAACCAATCACAAATCCCTCACCCCCAGTGCTCAGAGCACCCGAATTCTGCTCCTTTGTGAGTGAGCAAAGCTACAAACAGGAGGATAAAATAAAACTTCCCATGGGCTGCAGCAGCAGGAAGCACTGCCAGGGATCTCCCAGCCAGGGATCTCCCGCTGCTGTGCCAGGTGAGGCTCTCCTGACCACACAGCTTCCTTGGGAAAGGAAGAAAAACAGGATAAAGCTTACAGGGCTCCACTGCCTGTGACTCAGGCATGCTGATATTCCAATTACCCTGGAGATGGGAATAACTAATTAATCAGGAGTCATGGGATCAAAGTGAGCAGCTAGATATTTTGGGTTAATTTAATTACTTCACCTCAAAATAATCCCAAAGTTTCAGCAACAAGAGATTCCCCTTTTTACAGCATCCCCCAGTACAGCAATACTCACACTACCTGTATTCCAGCCTCTCGTGCAGCTCCTGACATCTCCAGCGGTTACAGATTTCCCTGGGAGAGGTTTCTGGCAGCCTCGCTGGTTTTCAGTGTTAGGATGTAATAAAAAAGGAAATTCATGAATTGTCTGCAGCAATTTGAGGGAGATTTGTGGCCATAGCAACATTACTATAATCTATGCTGCAGGGAACAAAAGCCACTTTGATCACGTTGTTCCCACCCTCCCCACCCCACCCATAAGGCTGGAAAATGCTGTCCAGACACTCCCCAGTGCCCCAGATGCCCAAATGTGCTCTCCCAGTGGCTGCCCCTGACATGAAATCACTGAAAGGGGGATTTACAGTGACTCTGGGAGGTTGTGCAGGACATTCACCATCCACACAGACCATCCCAAGCAATCACCCTCCTCCTGCACTGCTTCAGGAAGGGGACAGTGCCTGCTTTTCCCAATTATCCACCGAGCTCCCAGTGAGGAGCCTGGGGGAGAGCTGAAGGCATTCACTGACAGAAAATAAACTCACCCCAGGTTTATTGCTGTCGGTGCCACGTGGCTGCAGGTTCTGTCCCCTCCCTGTCACTCACTACATTTCCTTACTCTGAAATTCATCCAGAGCGTCTTTAGGCTCACACAGCTGCACTCAGGCCTGCAGGCACTCCTGTAATGCAAATAAAACAAGGAACCAAGGCACTGAGGAATTAATCTAACGAGCTGCCTGCCCTGCTCCCTGTGCTCAGGGCTCCCACAAGGAAGATGCCTCTGGAGAGGCCAGGCTGCCCAGGCAGCTGAAAGAAGAAATTCGTATTAATGCTCCCACTATTTTTAGCTTCACAAATCAGGCAGAGCTGACTTGTGCTTCCTGCCCCCAGCCACAACATCTGGGCTCTTTCTGGTCATTCGGGCTCTTTTTCCCACAAGGCAGAGGCTGGAATGTGGCAAGGTGGAGCTCTGGGAGGGAGGGAAGGGGAGGAAGAGGCAGCAAACTTTCCAAATTAGTAGGGAAAAGCAGAGGGCTGCAGTAATTCCACCGCTGGGATAACTCAGCAGCAGTGATTACAATCTGCCCACTTCATTTGTCCCTGCAGTTTCTATTAGAGGCACAGCAGGAGGAAATTCTTGTGCAGTAGCTAAGGCAAGGGCAGGGTGTTGGGTGACTGGGGTTTGGTTCCCAGCTGTGCCTCAGACCCCTCTGCACAGCCTCAGGGAATTCTGCTCCTGTTCCCTGGCTCGCAGCATTCCTTGGGAATTCACCAGGGAGCTCATGGGTCACAAATAGCAGCTGAGAGGAGAAATAGAATCAAAAGCTAC